>NW_026776442.1:0-55034 GCF_030936135.1 Gavia stellata
TACGAACCACAAACACTTGGGCTCTGAACTTGTTTAGCCTACTAAAACTTCCAACGTACACAGCCTCTCCTGCTCAATCTGCCCCAAATTCAACACTGAAATTGCGAACGTCCAGCGATTGCTCCTACACTAAAGGTGCCAGCCCTGAAAGCTCTTGCTGGTCCTCATCTCCCACTGGCATCCTCTCAAGACGAACCACAAACACTTGGGCTCTGAACTTGTTTCGCCTACTAAAACTTCCAACGTACACAGCCTCTCCTGCTCAATCTAGCCAGAGCTCAACACCTTAATTGCGAACGTCCGGCGATTGCTCCTACACTAAAGGTGCCAGCCCTGAAAGCTCTTGCTGGTCCTCATCTCCCACTGGTAACCTCTCAAACGAACCACAAACACTTGGGCTCTGAACTTGATTAAGCTACTAAAACTTCCAACGTACACAGCCTCTCCTGCTCAATCTGGCCAGAGCTCAACACCGAAATTGCGAACGTCCGGCGATTGCTCCTACACGAAAGGTGCCAGCCCTGAAAGCTCTTGCTGGTCCTCATCTCCCACTGGTAACCTCTCAAACGAACCACAAACACTTGGGCTCTGAACTTGATTAAGCTACTAAAACTTCCAACGTACACAGCCTCTCCTGCTCAATCTGGCCAGAGCTCAACACCGAAATTGCGAACGTCCGGCGATTGCTCCTACACTAAAGGTGTCAGCCCTGAAAGCTCTTGCTGGTCCTCATCTCCCACTGGTAACCTCTCAAACGAACCACAAACACTTGGGCTCTGAACTTGTTTAGCCTACGAAAACTTCCAACGTACACAGCCTCTCCTGCTCAATCTGGCCAGAGCTCAACACCGAAACTGCGAACGTCCAGCGATTGCTCCTACACTAAAGGTGCCAGCCCTGAAAGCTCTTGCTGGTCCTCATCTCCCACTGGTAACCTCTCAAACGAACCACAAACACTTGGGCTCTGAACTTGTTTAGCCTACTAAAACTTCCAACGTACACAGCCTCTCCTGCTCAATCTGGCCAGAACTCAACACCGAAATTGCGAACGTCCAGCGATTGCTCCTACACTTAGGTGCCAGCCCTGAAAGCTCTTGCTGGTCCTCATCTCCCACTGGTAACCTCTCAAATGAACCACAAACACTTGGGCTCTGAACTTGTTTAGCCTACTAAAACTTCCAACGTACACAGCCTCTCCTGCTCAGTCTAGCCAGAGCTCAACACCTTAATTGCGAACGTCCAGCGATTGCTCCTACACTAAAGGTGCCAGCCCTGAAAGCTCTTGCTGGTCCTCATCTCCCACTGGTAACCTCTCAAACGAACCACAAACACTTGGGCTCTGAACTTGTTTAGCCTACGAAAACTTCCAACGTACACAGCCTCTCCTGCTCAATCTGGCCAGAGCTCAACACCGAAATTGCGAACGTCCGGCGATTGCTCCTACACTAAAGGTGCCAGCCCTGAAAGCTCTTGCTGGTCCTCATCTCCCACTGATAACCTCTCAAATGAACCACAAACACTTGGGCTCTGAACTTGTTTAGGCTACTAAAACTTCCAACGTACACAGCCTCTCCTGCTCAATCTGGCCAGAGCTCAACACCGAAATTGCGAACGTCCAGCGATTGCTCCTACACTAAAGGTGCCAGCCCTGAAAGCTCTTGCTGGTCCTCATCTCCCACTGGTAACCTCTCAAATGAACCACAAACACTTGGGCTCTGAACTTGTTTAGCCTACTAAAACTTCCAACGTACACAGCCTCTCCTGCTCAATGTGGCAAAAATTCAACACCGAAATTGTGAACGTCCGGCGATTGCTCCTACACTAAAGGTGCCAGCCCTGAAAGCTCTTGCTGGTCCTCATCTCCCACTGCTAACCTCTCAAACGAACCACAAACACTTGGGCTCTGAACTTGTTTAGCCTACTAAAACTTCCAACGTACACAGCCTCTCCTGCTCAATCTGCCCAAATTCAACGCTGAAATTGCGAACGTCCAGCGATTGCTCCTACACTAAAGGTGCCAGCCCTGAAAGCTCTTGCTGGTCCTCATCTCCCACTGGTAACCTCTCAAATGAACCACAAACACTTGGGCTCTGAACTTGTTTAGCCTACGAAAACTTCCAACGTACACAGCCTCTCCTGCTCAATCTGCCCCAAATTCAACACTGAAATTGCGAACGTCCAGCGATTGCTCCTACACTAAAGGTGCCAGCCCTGAAAGCTCTTGCTGGTCCTCATCTCCCACTGGCATCCTCTCAAACGAACCACAAACACTTGGGCTCTGAACTTGTTTCACCTACTAAAACTTCCAACGTACACAGCCTCTCCTGCTCAATCTAGCCAGAGCTCAACACCTTAATTGCGAACGTCCAGCGATTGCTCCTACACTAAAGGTGCCAGCCCTGAAAGCTCTTGCTGGTCCTCATCTCCCACTGGTAACCTCTCAAATGAACCACAAACACTTGGGCTCTGAACTTGTTTAGCCTACTAAAACTTCCAACGTACACCAGCCTCTCCTGCTCAATGTGGCAAAAATTCAACACCCGAAATTGTGAACGTCCGGCGATTGCTCCTACACTAAAGGTGCCAGCCCTGAAAGCTCTTGCTGGTCCTCATCTCCCACTGGTAACCTCTCAAACGAACCACAAACACTTGGCCTCTGAACTTGTTTAGCCTACTAAAACTTCCAACGTACACAGCCTCTCCTGCTCAATCTGCCCAAATTCAACACTGAAATTGCGAACGTCCAGCGATTGCTCCTACACTAAAGGTGCCAGCCCTGAAAGCTCTTGCTGGTCCTCATCTCCCACTGGCATCCTCTCAAACGAACCACAAACACTTGGGCTCTGAACTTGTTTCGCCTACTAAAACTTCCAACGTACACAGCCTCTCCTGCTCAATCTAGCCAGAGCTCAACACCTTAATTGCGAACGGTCCGGCGATTGCTCCTACACTAAAGGTGCCAGCCCTGAAAGCTCTTGCTGGTCCTCATCTCCCACTGGTAACCTCTCAAACGAACCACAAACACTTGGGCTCTGAACTTGATTAAGCTACTAAAACTTCCAACGTACACAGCCTCTCCTGCTCAATCTGGCCAGAGCTCAACACCGAAATTGCGAACGTCCGGCGATTGCTCCTACACTAAAGGTGCCAGCCCTGAAAGCTCTTGCTGGTCCTCATCTCCCACTGGTAACCTCTCAAACGAACCACAAACACTTGGGCTCTGAACTTGTTTAGCCTACGAAAACTTCCAACGTACACAGCCTCTCCTGCTCAATCTGGCCAAAATTCAACACCGAAATTGCAAACGTCCAGCGATTGCTCCTACACTAAAGGTGCCAGCCCTGAAAGCTCTTGCTGGTCCTCATCTCCCACTGGTAACCTCTCAAACGAACCACAAACACTTAGGCTCTGAACCTGTTTAGCCTACTAAAACTTCCAACGTACACAGCCTCTCCTGCTCAATCTGGCCAGAGCTCAACACCGAAATTGCGAACGTCCAGCGATTGCTCCTACACTAAAGGTGCCAGCCCTGAAAGCTCTTGCTGGTCCTCATCTCCCACTGGTAACCTCTCAAACGAACCACAAACACTTGGGCTCTGAACTTGTTTAGCCTACTAAAACTTCCAACGTACACAGCCTCTCCTGCTCAATCTGGCCAGAGCTCAACACCGAAATTGCGAACGTCCAGCGATTGCTCCTACACTAAAGGTGCCAGCCCTGAAAGCTCTTGCTGGTCCTCATCTCCCACTGGTAACCTCTCAAACGAACCACAAACACTTGGGCTCTGAACTTGTTTAGCCTACTAAAACTTCCAACGTACACAGCCTCTCCTGCTCAATCTGGCCAGAGCTCAACACCGAAATTGCGAACGTCCAGCGATTGCTCCTACACTAAAGGTGCCAGCCCTGAAAGCTCTTGCTGGTCCTCATCTCCCACTGGTAACCTCTCAAACGAACCACAAACACTTGGGCTCTGAACTTGTTTAGCCTACTAAAACTTCCAACGTACACAGCCTCTTCCTGCTCAATCTGGCCAGAGCTCAACACCGAAATTGCGAACGTCCAGCGATTGCTCCTACACTAAAGGTGCCAGCCCTGAAAGCTCTTGCTGGTCCTCATCTCCCCACTGGTAACCTCTCAAACGAACCACAAACACTTGGGCTCTGAACTTGTTTAGCCTACTAAAACTTCCAACGTACACAGCCTCTCCTGCTCAATCTGGCCAGAGCTCAACACCGAAATTGCGAACGTCCAGCGATTGCTCCTACACTAAAGGTGCCAGCCCTGAAAGCTCTTGCTGGTCCTCATCTCCCACTGGTAACCTCTCAAACGAACCACAAACACTTGGGCTCTGAACTTGTTTAGCCTACGAAAACTTCCAACGTACACAGCCTCTCCTGCTCAATCTGGCCAGAGCTCAACACCGAAATTGCGAACGTCCAGCGATTGCTCCTACACTAAAGGTGCCAGCCCTGAAAGCTCTTGCTGGTCCTCATCTCCCACTGGTAACCTCTCAAACGAACCACAAACACTTGGGCTCTGAACTTGTTTAGCCTACGAAAACTTCCAACGTACACAGCCTCTCCTGCTCAATCTGGCCAGAGCTCAACACCGAAATTGCGAACGTCCAGCGATTGCTCCTACACTAAAGGTGCCAGCCCTGAAAGCTCTTGCTGGTCCTCATCTCCCACTGGTAACCTCTCAAACGAACCACAAACACTTGGGCTCTGAACTTGTTTAGCCTACGAAAACTTCCAACGTACACAGCCTTCTCCTGCTCAATCTGCCCGAAATTCAACACCGAAATTGCGAACGTCCGGGCGATTGCTCCTACACTAAAGGTGCCAGCCCTGAAAGCTCTTGCTGGTCCTCATCTCCCACTGGTAACCTCTCAAACGAACCACAAACACTTGGGCTCTGAACTTGTTTAGCCTACTAAAACTTCCAACGTACACAGCCTCTCCTGCTCAATCTGCCCCAAATTCAACACTGAAATTGCGAACGGTCCAGCGATTGCTCCTACACTAAAGGTGCCAGCCCTGAAAGCTCTTGCTGGTCCTCATCTCCCACTGGCATCCTCTCAAACGAACCACAAACACTTGGGCTCTGAACTTGTTTCGCCTACTAAAACTTCCAACGTACACAGCCTCTCCTGCTCAATCTAGCCAGAGCTCAACACCTTAATTGCGAACGTCCGGCGATTGCTCCTACACTAAAGGTGCCAGCCCTGAAAGCTCTTGCTGGTCCTCATCTCCCACTGGTAACCTCTCAAACCGAACCACAAACACTTGGGCTCTGAACTTGATTAAGCTACTAAAACTTCCAACGTACACAGCCTCTCCTGCTCAATCTGGCCAGAGCTCAACACCGAAATTGCGAACGTCCGGCGATTGCTCCTACACGAAAGGTGCCAGCCCTGAAAGCTCTTGCTGGTCCTCATCTCCCACTGGTAACCTCTCAAACGAACCACAAACACTTGGGCTCTGAACTTGATTAAGCTACTAAAACTTCCAACGTACACAGCCTCTCCTGCTCAATCTGGCCAGAGCTCAACACCGAAATTGCGAACGTCCGGCGATTGCTCCTACACTAAAGGTGTCAGCCCTGAAAGCTCTTGCTGGTCCTCATCTCCCACTGGTAACCTCTCAAACGAACCACAAACACTTGGGCTCTGAACTTGTTTAGCCTACGAAAACTTCCAACGTACACAGCCTCTCCTGCTCAATCTGGCCAAAATTCAACACCGAAATTGCAAACGTCCAGCGATTGCTCCTACACTAAAGGTGCCAGCCCTGAAAGCTCTTGCTGGTCCTCATCTCCCACTGGTAACCTCTCAAACGAACCACAAACACTTAGGCTCTGAACCTGTTTAGCCTACTAAAACTTCCAACGTACACAGCCTCTCCTGCTCAATCTGGCCAGAGCTCAACACCGAAATTGCGAACGTCCAGCGATTGCTCCTACACTAAAGGTGCCAGCCCTGAAAGCTCTTGCTGGTCCTCATCTCCCACTGGTAACCTCTCAAACGAACCACAAACACTTGGGCTCTGAACTTGTTTAGCCTACTAAAACTTCCAACGTACACAGCCTCTCCTGCTCAATCTGGCCAGAGCTCAACACCGAAATTGCGAACGTCCAGCGATTGCTCCTACACTAAAGGTGCCAGCCCTGAAAGCTCTTGCTGGTCCTCATCTCCCACTGGTAACCTCTCAAACGAACCACAAACACTTGGGCTCTGAACTTGTTTAGCCTACGAAAACTTCCAACGTACACAGCCTCTCCTGCTCAATCTGGCCAGAGCTCAACACCGAAATTGCGAACGTCCAGCGTGCTCCTACACTAAAGGTGCCAGCCCTGAAAGCTCTTGCTGGTCCTCATCTCCCACTGGTAACCTCTCAAACGAACCACAAACACTTGGGCTCTGAACTTGTTTAGCCTACGAAAACTTCCAACGTACACAGCCTCTCCTGCTCAATCTGGCCAGAGCTCAACACCGAAATTGCGAACGTCCAGCGATTGCTCCTACACTAAAGGTGCCAGCCCTGAAAGCTCTTGCTGGTCCTCATCTCCCACTGGTAACCTCTCAAACGAACCACAAACACTTGGGCTCTGAACTTGTTTAGCCTACTAAAACTTCCAACGTACACAGCCTCTCCTGCTCAATCTGGCCAGAGCTCAACACCGAAATTGCGAACGTCCAGCGATTGCTCCTACACTAAAGGTGCCAGCCCTGAAAGCTCTTGCTGGTCCTCATCTCCCACTGGTAACCTCTCAAACGAACCACAAACACTTGGGCTCTGAACTTGTTTAGCCTACGAAAACTTCCAACGTACACAGCCTCTCCTGCTCAATCTGGCCAGAGCTCAACACCGAAATTGCGAACGTCCAGCGATTGCTCCTACACTAAAGGTGCCAGCCCTGAAAGCTCTTGCTGGTCCTCATCTCCCACTGGTAACCTCTCAAACGAACCACAAACACTTGGGCTCTGAACTTGTTTAGCCTACGAAAACTTCCAACGTACACAGCCTCTCCTGCTCAATCTGGCCAGAGCTCAACACCGAAATTGCGAACGTCCAGCGATTGCTCCTACACTAAAGGTGCCAGCCCTGAAAGCTCTTGCTGGTCCTCATCTCCCACTGGTAACCTCTCAAACGAACCACAAACACTTGGGCTCTGAACTTGTTTAGCCTACGAAAACTTCCAACGTACACAGCCTCTCCTGCTCAATCTGCCCGAAATTCAACACCGAAATTGCGAACGTCCGGCGATTGCTCCTACACTAAAGGTGCCAGCCCTGAAAGCTCTTGCTGGTCCTCATCTCCCACTGGTAACCTCTCAAACGAACCACAAACACTTGGGCTCTGAACTTGTTTAGCCTACGAAAACTTCCAACGTACACAGCCTCTCCTGCTCAATCTGCCCGAAATTCAACACCGAAATTGCGAACGTCCAGCGATTGCTCCTACACTAAAGGTGCCAGCCCTGAAAGCTCTTGCTGGTCCTCATCTCCCACTGGGAACCTCTCAAACGAACCACAAACACTTGGGCTCTGAACTTGTTTAGCCTACTAAAACTTCCAACGTACACAGCCTCTCCTGCTCAGTCTAGCCAGAGCTCAACACCTTAATTGCGAACGTCCAGCGATTGCTCCTACACTAAAGGTGCCAGCCCTGAAAGCTCTTGCTGGTCCTCATCTCCCACTGGTAACCTCTCAAACGAACCACAAACACTTGGGCTCTGAACTTGTTTAGCCTACGAAAACTTCCAACGTACACAGCCTCTCCTGCTCAATCTGGCCAGAGCTCAACACCGAAATTGCGAACGTCCGGCGATTGCTCCTACACTAAAGGTGCCAGCCCTGAAAGCTCTTGCTGGTCCTCATCTCCCACTGGTAACCTCTCAAACGAACCACAAACACTTGGGCTCTGAACTTGTTTCGCCTACTAAAACTTCCAACGTACACAGCCTCTCCTGCTCAATCTAGCCAGAGCTCAACACCGAAATTGCGAACGTCCAGCGATTGCTCCTACACTAAAGGTGCCAGCCCTGAAAGCACTTGCTGGTCCTCATCTCCCACTGGTAACCTCTCAAACGAACCACAAACACTTGGGCTCTGAACTTGATTAAGCTACTAAAACTTCCAACGTACACAGCCTCTCCTGCTCAATCTAGCCAGAGCTCAACACCGAAATTGCGAACGTCCGGCGATTGCTCCTACACTAAAGGTGCCAGCCCTGAAAGCTCTTGCTGGTCCTCATCTCCCACTGGTAACCTCTCAAACGAACCACAAACACTTGGGCTCTGAACTTGTTTAGCCTACGAAAACTTCCAACGTACACAGCCTCTCCTGCTCAATCTGGCCAGAGCTCAACACCGAAATTGCGAACGTCCGGCGATTGCTCCTACACTAAAGGTGCCAGCCCTGAAAGCTCTTGCTGGTCCTCATCTCCCACTGGTAACCTCTCAAATGAACCACAAACACTTGGGCTCTGAACTTGTTTAGCCTACTAAAACTTCCAACGTACACAGCCTCTCCTGCTCAATCTGCCCGAAATTCAACACCGAAATTGCGAACGTCCAGCGATTGCTCCTACACTAAAGGTGCCAGCCCTGAAAGCTCTTGCTGGTCCTCATCTCCCACTGGTAACCGCTCAAACGAACCACAAACACTTGGGCTCTGAACTTGTTTAGCCTACTAAAACTTCCAACGTACACAGCCTCTCCTGCTCAGTCTAGCCAGAGCTCAACACCTTAATTGCGAACGTCCAGCGATTGCTCCTACACTAAAGGTGCCAGCCCTGAAAGCTCTTGCTGGTCCTCATCTCCCACTGGTAACCTCTCAAACGAACCACAAACACTTGGGCTCTGAACTTGTTTAGCCTACGAAAACTTCCAACGTACACAGCCTCTCCTGCTCAATCTGGCCAGAGCTCAACACCGAAATTGCGAACGTCCGGCGATTGCTCCTACACTAAAGGTGCCAGCCCTGAAAGCTCTTGCTGGTCCTCATCTCCCACTGGTAACCTCTCAAATGAACCACAAACACTTGGGCTCTGAACTTGTTTAGCCTACTAAAACTTCCAACGTACACAGCCTCTCCTGCTCAATCTGGCCAGAGCTCAACACCGAAATTGCGAACGTCCAGCGATTGCTCCTACACTAAAGGTGCCAGCCCTGAAAGCTCTTGCTGGTCCTCATCTCCCACTGGTAACCTCTCAAATGAACCACAAACACTTGGGCTCTGAACTTGTTTAGCCTACTAAAACTTCCAACGTACACAGCCTCTCCTGCTCAATGTGGCAAAAATTCAACACCGAAATTGTGAACGTCCGGCGATTGCTCCTACACTAAAGGTGCCAGCCCTGAAAGCTCTTGCTGGTCCTCATCTCCCACTGGTAACCTCTCAAACGAACCACAAACACTTGGGCTCTGAACTTGTTTAGCCTACTAAAACTTCCAACGTACACAGCCTCTCCTGCTCAATCTGCCCCAAATTCAACACTGAAATTGCGAACGTCCAGCGATTGCTCCTACACTAAAGGTGCCAGCCCTGAAAGCTCTTGCTGGTCCTCATCTCCCACTGGCATCCTCTCAAACGAACCACAAACACTTGGGCTCTGAACTTGTTTCGCCTACTAAAACTTCCAACGTACACAGCCTCTCCTGCTCAATCTAGCCAGAGCTCAACACCTTAATTGCGAACGTCCGGCGATTGCTCCTACACTAAAGGTGCCAGCCCTGAAAGCTCTTGCTGGTCCTCATCTCCCACTGGTAACCTCTCAAACGAACCACAAACACTTGGGCTCTGAACTTGATTAAGCTACTAAAACTTCCAACGTACACAGCCTCTCCTGCTCAATCTGGCCAGAGCTCAACACCGAAATTGCGAACGTCCGGCGATTGCTCCTACACGAAAGGTGCCAGCCCTGAAAGCTCTTGCTGGTCCTCATCTCCCACTGGTAACCTCTCAAACGAACCACAAACACTTGGGCTCTGAACTTGATTAAGCTACTAAAACTTCCAACGTAACACAGCCTCTCCTGCTCAATCTGGCCAGAGCTCAACACCGAAATTGCGAACGTCCGGCGATTGCTCCTACACTAAAGGTGTCAGCCCTGAAAGCTCTTGCTGGTCCTCATCTCCCACTGGTAACCTCTCAAACGAACCACAAACACTTGGGCTCTGAACTTGTTTAGCCTACGAAAACTTCCAACGTACACAGCCTCTCCTGCTCAATCTGGCCAGAGCTCAACACCGAAACTGCGAACGTCCAGCGATTGCTCCTACACTAAAGGTGCCAGCCCTGAAAGCTCTTGCTGGTCCTCATCTCCCACTGGTAACCTCTCAAACGAACCACAAACACTTGGGCTCTGAACTTGTTTAGCCTACTAAAACTTCCAACGTACACAGCCTCTCCTGCTCAATCTGGCCAGAACTCAACACCGAAATTGCGAACGTCCAGCGATTGCTCCTACACTTAAGGTGCCAGCCCTGAAAGCTCTTGCTGGTCCTCATCTCCCACTGGTAACCTCTCAAATGAACCACAAACACTTGGGCTCTGAACTTGTTTAGCCTACTAAAACTTCCAACGTACACAGCCTCTCCTGCTCAGTCTAGCCAGAGCTCAACACCTTAATTGCGAACGTCCAGCGATTGCTCCTACACTAAAGGTGCCAGCCCTGAAAGCTCTTGCTGGTCCTCATCTCCCACTGGTAACCTCTCAAACGAACCACAAAACACTTGGGCTCTGAACTTGTTTAGCCTACGAAAACTTCCAACGTACACAGCCTCTCCTGCTCAATCTGGCCAGAGCTCAACACCGAAATTGCGAACGTCCGGCGATTGCTCCTACACTAAAGGTGCCAGCCCTGAAAGCTCTTGCTGGTCCTCATCTCCCACTGATAACCTCTCAAATGAACCACAAACACTTGGGCTCTGAACTTGTTTAGGCTACTAAAACTTCCAACGTACACAGCCTCTCCTGCTCAATCTGGCCAGAGCTCAACACCGAAATTGCGAACGTCCAGCGATTGCTCCTACACTAAAGGTGCCAGCCCTGAAAGCTCTTGCTGGTCCTCATCTCCCACTGGTAACCTCTCAAATGAACCACAAACACTTGGGCTCTGAACTTGTTTAGCCTACTAAAACTTCCAACGTACACAGCCTCTCCTGCTCAATGTGGCAAAAATTCAACACCGAAATTGTGAACGTCCGGGCGATTGCTCCTACACTAAAGGTGCCAGCCCTGAAAGCTCTTGCTGGTCCTCATCTCCCACTGCTAACCTCTCAAACGAACCACAAACACTTGGGCTCTGAACTTGTTTAGCCTACTAAAACTTCCAACGTACACAGCCTCTCCTGCTCAATCTGCCCCAAATTCAACGCTGAAATTGCGAACGTCCAGCGATTGCTCCTACACTAAAGGTGCCAGCCCTGAAAGCTCTTGCTGGTCCTCATCTCCCACTGGTAACCTCTCAAATGAACCACAAACACTTGGGCTCTGAACTTGTTTAGCCTACGAAAACTTCCAACGTACACAGCCTCTCCTGCTCAATTCTGCCCCAAATTCAACACTGAAATTGCGAACGTCCAGCGATTGCTCCTACACTAAAGGTGCCAGCCCTGAAAGCTCTTGCTGGTCCTCATCTCCCACTGGCATCCTCTCAAAACGAACCACAAACACTTGGGCTCTGAACTTGTTTCACCTACTAAAACTTCCAACGTACACAGCCTCTCCTGCTCAATCTAGCCAGAGCTCAACACCTTAATTGCGAACGTCCAGCGATTGCTCCTACACTAAAGGTGCCAGCCCTGAAAGCTCTTGCTGGTCCTCATCTCCCACTGGTAACCTCTCAAATGAACCACAAACACTTGGGCTCTGAACTTGTTTAGCCTACTAAAACTTCCAACGTACACAGCCTCTCCTGCTCAATGTGGCAAAAATTCAACACCGAAATTGTGAACGTCCGGCGATTGCTCCTACACTAAAGGTGCCAGCCCTGAAAGCTCTTGCTGGTCCTCATCTCCCACTGGTAACCTCTCAAACGAACCACAAACACTTGGCCTCTGAACTTGTTTAGCCTACTAAAACTTCCAACGTACACAGCCTCTCCTGCTCAATCTGCCCCAAATTCAACACTGAAATTGCGAACGTCCAGCGATTGCTCCTACACTAAAGGTGCCAGCCCTGAAAGCTCTTGCTGGTCCTCGATCTCCCACTGGCATCCTCGTCAAACGAACCACAAACACTTGGGCTCTGAACTTGTTTCGCCTACTAAAACTTCCAACGTACACAGCCTCTCCTGCTCAATCTAGCCAGAGCTCAACACCTTAATTGCGAACGTCCGGCGATTGCTCCTACACTAAAGGTGCCAGCCCTGAAAGCTCTTGCTGGTCCTCATCTCCCACTGGTAACCTCTCAAACGAACCACAAACACTTGGGCTCTGAACTTGATTAAGCTACTAAAACTTCCAACGTACACAGCCTCTCCTGCTCAATCTGGCCAGAGCTCAACACCGAAATTGCGAACGTCCGGCGATTGCTCCTACACTAAAGGTGCCAGCCCTGAAAGCTCTTGCTGGTCCTCATCTCCCACTGGTAACCTCTCAAACGAACCACAAACACTTGGGCTCTGAACTTGTTTAGCCTACGAAAACTTCCAACGTACACAGCCTCTCCTGCTCAATCTGGCCAAAATTCAACACCGAAATTGCAAACGTCCAGCGATTGCTCCTACACTAAAGGTGCCAGCCCTGAAAGCTCTTGCTGGTCCTCATCTCCCACTGGTAACCTCTCAAACGAACCACAAACACTTAGGCTCTGAACCTGTTTAGCCTACTAAAACTTCCAACGTACACAGCCTCTCCTGCTCAATCTGGCCAGAGCTCAACACCGAAATTGCGAACGTCCAGCGATTGCTCCTACACTAAAGGTGCCAGCCCTGAAAGCTCTTGCTGGTCCTCATCTCCCACTGGTAACCTCTCAAACGAACCACAAACACTTGGGCTCTGAACTTGTTTAGCCTACTAAAACTTCCAACGTACACAGCCTCTCCTGCTCAATCTGGCCAGAGCTCAACACCGAAATTGCGAACGTCCAGCGATTGCTCCTACACTAAAGGTGCCAGCCCTGAAAGCTCTTGCTGGTCCTCATCTCCCACTGGTAACCTCTCAAACGAACCACAAACACTTGGGCTCTGAACTTGTTTAGCCTACTAAAACTTCCAACGTACACAGCCTCTCCTGCTCAATCTGGCCAGAGCTCAACACCGAAATTGCGAACGTCCAGCGATTGCTCCTACACTAAAGGTGCCAGCCCTGAAAGCTCTTGCTGGTCCTCATCTCCCACTGGTAACCTCTCAAACGAACCACAAACACTTGGGCTCTGAACTTGTTTAGCCTACGAAAACTTCCAACGTACACAGCCTCTCCTGCTCAATCTGGCCAGAGCTCAACACCGAAATTGCGAACGTCCAGCGATTGCTCCTACACTAAAGGTGCCAGCCCTGAAAGCTCTTGCTGGTCCTCATCTCCCACTGGTAACCTCTCAAACGAACCACAAACACTTGGGCTCTGAACTTTGTTTAGCCTACTAAAACTTCCAACGTACACAGCCTCTCCTGCTCAATCTGGCCAGAGCTCAACACCGAAATTGCGAACGTCCAGCGATTGCTCCTACACTAAAGGTGCCAGCCCTGAAAGCTCTTGCTGGTCCTCATCTCCCACTGGTAACCTCTCAAACGAACCACAAACACTTGGGCTCTGAACTTGTTTAGCCTACGAAAACTTCCAACGTACACAGCCTCGTCCTGCTCAATCTGGCCAGAGCTCAACACCGAAATTGCGAACGTCCAGCGATTGCTCCTACACTAAAGGTGCCAGCCCTGAAAGCTCTTGCTGGTCCTCATCTCCCACTGGTAACCTCTCAAACGAACCACAAACACTTGGGCTCTGAACTTGTTTAGCCTACGAAAACTTCCAACGTACACAGCCTCTCCTGCTCAATCTGGCCAGAGCTCAACACCGAAATTGCGAACGTCCAGCGATTGCTCCTACACTAAAGGTGCCAGCCCTGAAAGCTCTTGCTGGTCCTCATCTCCCACTGGTAACCTCTCAAACGAACCACAAACACTTGGGCTCTGAACTTGTTTAGCCTACGAAAACTTCCAACGTACACAGCCTCTCCTGCTCAATCTGCCCGAAATTCAACACCGAAATTGCGAACGTCCGGCGATTGCTCCTACACTAAAGGTGCCAGCCCTGAAAGCTCTTGCTGGTCCTCATCTCCCACTGGTAACCTCTCAAACGAACCACAAACACTTGGGCTCTGAACTTGTTTAGCCTACTAAAACTTCCAACGTACACAGCCTCTCCTGCTCAATCTGCCCGAAATTCAACACCGAAATTGCGAACGTCCAGCGATTGCTCCTACACTAAAGGTGCCAGCCCTGAAAGCTCTTGCTGGTCCTCATCTCCCACTGGTAACCTCTCAAACGAACCACAAACACTTGGGCTCTGAACTTGTTTAGCCTACTAAAACTTCCAACGTACACAGCCTCTCCTGCTCAGGTCTAGCCAGAGCTCAACACCTTAATTGCGAACGTCCAGCGATTGCTCCTACACTAAAGGTGCCAGCCCTGAAAGCTCTTGCTGGTCCTCATCTCCCACTGGTAACCTCTCAAACGAACCACAAACACTTGGGCTCTGAACTTGTTTAGCCTACGAAAACTTCCAACGTACACAGCCTCTCCTGCTCAATCTGGCCAGAGCTCAACACCGAAATTGCGAACGTCCGGCGATTGCTCCTACACTAAAGGTGCCAGCCCTGAAAGCTCTTGCTGGTCCTCATCTCCCACTGGTAACCTCTCAAACGAACCACAAACACTTGGGCTCTGAACTTGTTTAGCCTACGAAAACTTCCAACGTACACAGCCTCTCCTGCTCAATCTGGCCAGAGCTCAACACCGAAATTGCGAACGTCCAGCGATTGCTCCTACACTAAAGGTGCCAGCCCTGAAAGCTCTTGCTGGTCCTCATCTCCCACTGGTAACCTCTCAAACGAACCACAAACACTTGGGCTCTGAACTTGTTTAGCCTACGAAAACTTCCAACGTACACAGCCTCTCCTGCTCAATCTGGCCAGAGCTCAACACCGAAATTGCGAACGTCCAGGGATTGCTCCTACACTAAAGGTGCCAGCCCTGAAAGCTCTTGCTGGTCCTCATCTCCCACTGGTAACCTCTCAAACGAACCACAAACACTTGGGCTCTGAACTTGTTTAGCCTACTAAAACTTCCAACGTACACAGCCTCTCCTGCTCAATCTGCCCGAAATTCAACACCGAAATTGCGAACGTCCAGCGATTGCTCCTACACTAAAGGTGCCAGCCCTGAAAGCTCTTGCTGGTCCTCATCTCCCACTGGTAACCTCTCAAACGAACCACAAACACTTGGGCTCTGAACTTGTTTAGCCTACTAAAACTTCCAACGTACACAGCCTCTCCTGCTCAGTCTAGCCAGAGCTCAACACCTTAATTGCGAACGTCCAGCGATTGCTCCTACACTAAAGGTGCCAGCCCTGAAAGCTCTTGCTGGTCCTCATCTCCCACTGGTAACCTCTCAAACGAACCACAAACACTTGGGCTCTGAACTTGATTAAGCTACTAAAACTTCCAACGTACACAGCCTCTCCTGCTCAATCTAGCCAGAGCTCAACACCGAAATTGCGAACGTCCGGCGATTGCTCCTACACTAAAGGTGCCAGCCCTGAAAGCTCTTGCTGGTCCTCATCTCCCACTGGTAACCTCTCAAACGAACCACAAACACTTGGGCTCTGAACTTGTTTAGCCTACGAAAACTTCCAACGTACACAGCCTCTCCTGCTCAATCTGGCCAGAGCTCAACACCGAAATTGCGAACGTCCGGCGATTGCTCCTACACTAAAGGTGCCAGCCCTGAAAGCTCTTGCTGGTCCTCATCTCCCACTGGTAACCTCTCAAATGAACCACAAACACTTGGGCTCTGAACTTGTTTAGCCTACTAAAACTTCCAACGTACACAGCCTCTCCTGCTCAATCTGCCCGAAATTCAACACCGAAATTGCGAACGTCCAGCGATTGCTCCTACACTAAAGGTGCCAGCCCTGAAAGCTCTTGCTGGTCCTCATCTCCCACTGGTAACCGCTCAAACGAACCACAAACACTTGGGCTCTGAACTTGTTTAGCCTACTAAAACTTCCAACGTACACAGCCTCTCCTGCTCAGTCTAGCCAGAGCTCAACACCTTAATTGCGAACGTCCAGCGATTGCTCCTACACTAAAGGTGCCAGCCCTGAAAGCTCTTGCTGGTCCTCATCTCCCACTGGTAACCTCTCAAACGAACCACAAACACTTGGGCTCTGAACTTGTTTAGCCTACGAAAACTTCCAACGTACACAGCCTCTCCTGCTCAATCTGGCCAGAGCTCAACACCGAAATTGCGAACGTCCGGCGATTGCTCCTACACTAAAGGTGCCAGCCCTGAAAGCTCTTGCTGGTCCTCATCTCCCACTGGTAACCTCTCAAATGAACCACAAACACTTGGGCTCTGAACTTGTTTAGCCTACTAAAACTTCCAACGTACACAGCCTCTCCTGCTCAATCTGGCCAGAGCTCAACACCGAAATTGCGAACGTCCAGCGATTGCTCCTACACTAAAGGTGCCAGCCCTGAAAGCTCTTGCTGGTCCTCATCTCCCACTGGTAACCTCTCAAATGAACCACAAACACTTGGGCTCTGAACTTGTTTAGCCTACTAAAACTTCCAACGTACACAGCCTCTCCTGCTCAATGTGGCAAAAATTCAACACCGAAATTGTGAACGTCCGGCGATTGCTCCTACACTAAAGGTGCCAGCCCTGAAAGCTCTTGCTGGTCCTCATCTCCCACTGGTAACCTCTCAAACGACACTTGGGCTCTGAACTTGTTTAGCCTACTAAAACTTCCAACGTACACAGCCTCTCCTGCTCAATCTGCCCCAAATTCAACACTGAAATTGCGAACGTCCAGCGATTGCTCCTACACTAAAGGTGCCAGCCCTGAAAGCTCTTGCTGGTCCTCATCTCCCACTGGCATCCTCTCAAACGAACCACAAACACTTGGGCTCTGAACTTGTTTCGCCTACTAAAACTTCCAACGTACACAGCCTCTCCTGCTCAATCTAGCCAGAGCTCAACACCTTAATTGCGAACGTCCGGCGATTGCTCCTACACTAAAGGTGCCAGCCCTGAAAGCTCTTGCTGGTCCTCATCTCCCACTGGTAACCTCTCAAACGAACCACAAACACTTGGGCTCTGAACTTGATTAAGCTACTAAAACTTCCAACGTACACAGCCTCTCCTGCTCAATCTGGCCAGAGCTCAACACCGAAATTGCGAACGTCCGGCGATTGCTCCTACACGAAAGGTGCCAGCCCTGAAAGCTCTTGCTGGTCCTCATCTCCCACTGGTAACCTCTCAAACGAACCACAAACACTTGGGCTCTGAACTTGATTAAGCTACTAAAACTTCCAACGTACACAGCCTCTCCTGCTCAATCTGGCCAGAGCTCAACACCGAAATTGCGAACGTCCGGCGATTGCTCCTACACTAAAGGTGCCAGCCCTGAAAGCTCTTGCTGGTCCTCATCTCCCACTGGTAACCTCTCAAACGAACCACAAACACTTGGGCTCTGAACTTGTTTAGCCTACGAAAACTTCCAACGTACACAGCCTCTCCTGCTCAATCTGGCCAGAGCTCAACACCGAAACTGCGAACGTCCAGCGATTGCTCCTACACTAAAGGTGCCAGCCCTGAAAGCTCTTGCTGGTCCTCATCTCCCACTGGTAACCTCTCAAACGAACCACAAACACTTGGGCTCTGAACTTGTTTAGCCTACTAAAACTTCCAACGTACACAGCCTCTCCTGCTCAATCTGGCCAGAACTCAACACCGAAATTGCGAACGTCCAGCGATTGCTCCTACACTTAAGGTGCCAGCCCTGAAAGCTCTTGCTGGTCCTCATCTCCCACTGGTAACCTCTCAAATGAACCACAAACACTTGGGCTCTGAACTTGTTTAGCCTACTAAAACTTCCAACGTACACAGCCTCTCCTGCTCAGTCTAGCCAGAGCTCAACACCTTAATTGCGAACGTCCAGCGATTGCTCCTACACTAAAGGTGCCAGCCCTGAAAGCTCTTGCTGGTCCTCATCTCCCACTGGTAACCTCTCAAACGAACCACAAACACTTGGGCTCTGAACTTGTTTAGCCTACGAAAACTTCCAACGTACACAGCCTCTCCTGCTCAATCTGGCCAGAGCTCAACACCGAAATTGCGAACGTCCGGCGATTGCTCCTACACTAAAGGTGCCAGCCCTGAAAGCTCTTGCTGGTCCTCATCTCCCACTGATAACCTCTCAAATGAACCACAAACACTTGGGCTCTGAACTTGTTTAGCCTACTAAAACTTCCAACGTACACAGCCTCTCCTGCTCAATGTGGCAAAAATTCAACACCGAAATTGTGAACGTCCGGCGATTGCTCCTACACTAAAGGTGCCAGCCCTGAAAGCTCTTGCTGGTCCTCATCTCCCACTGCTAACCTCTCAAACGAACCACAAACACTTGGGCTCTGAACTTGTTTAGCCTACTAAAACTTCCAACGTACACAGCCTCTCCTGCTCAATCTGCCCCAAATTCAACGCTGAAATTGCGAACGTCCAGCGATTGCTCCTACACTAAAGGTGCCAGCCCTGAAAGCTCTTGCTGGTCCTCATCTCCCACTGGTAACCTCTCAAATGAACCACAAACACTTGGGCTCTGAACTTGTTTAGCCTACGAAAACTTCCAACGTACACAGCCTCTCCTGCTCAATCTGCCCCAAATTCAACACTGAAATTGCGAACGTCCAGCGATTGCTCCTACACTAAAGGTGCCAGCCCTGAAAGCTCTTGCTGGTCCTCATCTCCCACTGGCATCCTCTCAAACGAACCACAAACACTTGGGCTCTGAACTTGTTTCACCTACTAAAACTTCCAACGTACACAGCCTCTCCTGCTCAATCTAGCCAGAGCTCAACACCTTAATTGCGAACGTCCAGCGATTGCTCCTACACTAAAGGTGCCAGCCCTGAAAGCTCTTGCTGGTCCTCATCTCCCACTGGTAACCTCTCAAATGAACCACAAACACTTGGGCTCTGAACTTGTTTAGCCTACTAAAACTTCCAACGTACACAGCCTCTCCTGCTCAATGTGGCAAAAATTCAACACCGAAATTGTGAACGTCCGGCGATTGCTCCTACACTAAAGGTGCCAGCCCTGAAAGCTCTTGCTGGTCCTCATCTCCCACTGGTAACCTCTCAAACGAACCACAAACACTTGGCCTCTGAACTTGTTTAGCCTACTAAAACTTCCAACGTACACAGCCTCTCCTGCTCAATCTGCCCCAAATTCAACACTGAAATTGCGAACGTCCAGCGATTGCTCCTACACTAAAGGTGCCAGCCCTGAAAGCTCTTGCTGGTCCTCATCTCCCACTGGCATCCTCTCAAACGAACCACAAACACTTGGGCTCTGAACTTGTTTCGCCTACTAAAACTTCCAACGTACACAGCCTCTCCTGCTCAATCTAGCCAGAGCTCAACACCTTAATTGCGAACGTCCGGCGATTGCTCCTACACTAAAGGTGCCAGCCCTGAAAGCTCTTGCTGGTCCTCATCTCCCACTGGTAACCTCTCAAACGAACCACAAACACTTGGGCTCTGAACTTGATTAAGCTACTAAAACTTCCAACGTACACAGCCTCTCCTGCTCAATCTGGCCAGAGCTCAACACCGAAATTGCGAACGTCCGGCGATTGCTCCTACACTAAAGGTGCCAGCCCTGAAAGCTCTTGCTGGTCCTCATCTCCCACTGGTAACCTCTCAAACGAACCACAAACACTTGGGCTCTGAACTTGTTTAGCCTACTAAAACTTCCAACGTACACAGCCTCTCCTGCTCAATCTGCCCGAAATTCAACACCGAAATTGCGAACGTCCAGCGATTGCTCCTACACTAAAGGTGCCAGCCCTGAAAGCTCTTGCTGGTCCTCATCTCCCACTGGTAACCTCTCAAACGAACCACAAACACTTGGGCTCTGAACTTGTTTAGCCTACGAAAACTTCCAACGTACACAGCCTCTCCTGCTCAATCTGGCCAGAGCTCAACACCGAAATTGCGAACGTCCAGCGATTGCTCCTACACTAAAGGTGCCAGCCCTGAAAGCTCTTGCTGGTCCTGATCTCCCACTGGTAACCTCTCAAACGAACCACAAACACTTGGGCTCTGAACTTGTTTAGCCTACTAAAACTTCCAACGTACACAGCCTCTCCTGCTCAGTCTAGCCAGAGCTCAACACCTTAATTGCGAACGTCCAGCGATTGCTCCTACACTAAAGGTGCCAGCCCTGAAAGCTCTTGCTGGTCCTCATCTCCCACTGGTAACCTCTCAAACGAACCACAAACACTTGGGCTCTGAACTTGTTTAGCCTACTAAAACTTCCAACGTACACAGCCTCTCCTGCTCAATCTGGCCAGAGCTCAACACCGAAATTGCGAACGTCCAGCGATTGCTCCTACACTAAAGGTGCCAGCCCTGAAAGCTCTTGCTGGTCCTCATCTCCCACTGGTAACCTCTCAAACGAACCACAAACACTTGGGCTCTGAACTTGATTAAGCTACTAAAACTTCCAACGTACACAGCCTCTCCTGCTCAATCTGGCCAAAATTCAACACCGAAATTGCGAACGTCCAGCGATTGCTCCTACACTAAAGGTGCCAGCCCTGAAAGCTCTTGCTGGTCCTCATCTCCCACTGGTAACCTCTCAAACGAACCACAAACACTTGGGCTCTGAACTTGTTTAGCCTACTAAAACTTCCAACGTACACAGCCTCTCCTGCTCAATCTGGCCAGAGCTCAACACCGAAATTGCGAACGTCCGGCGATTGCTCCTACACTAAAGGTGCCAGCCCTGAAAGCTCTTGCTGGTCCTCATCTCCCACTGGTAACCTCTCAAACGAACCACAAACACTTGGGCTCTGAACTTGTTTAGCCTACTAAAACTTCCAACGTACACAGCCTCTCCTGCTCAGTCTAGCCAGAGCTCAACACCTTAATTGCGAACGTCCAGCGATTGCTCCTACACTAAAGGTGCCAGCCCTGAAAGCTCTTGCTGGTCCTCATCTCCCACTGGTAACCTCTCAAACGAACCACAAACACTTGGGCTCTGAACTTGTTTAGCCTACGAAAACTTCCAACGTACACAGCCTCTCCTGCTCAATCTGCCCGAAATTCAACACCGAAATTGCGAACGTCCAGCGATTGCTCCTACACTAAAGGTGCCAGCCCTGAAAGCTCTTGCTGGTCCTCATCTCCCACTGGTAACCTCTCAAACGAACCACAAACACTTGGGCTCTGAACTTGTTTAGCCTACGAAAACTTCCAACGTACACAGCCTCTCCTGCTCAATCTGCCCGAAATTAAACACCGAAATTGCGAACGTCCAGCGATTGCTCCTACACTAAAGGTGCCAGCCCTGAAAGCTCTTGCTGGTCCTCATCTCCCACTGGTAACCTCTCAAACGAACCACAAACACTTGGGCTCTGAACTTGTTTAGCCTACTAAAACTTCCAACGTACACAGCCTCTCCAGCTCAATCTGGCCAGAGCTCAACACCGAAATTGCGAACGTCCGGCGATTGCTCCTACACTAAAGGTGCCAGCCCTGAAAGCTCTTGCTGGTCCTGATCTCCCACTGGTAACCTCTCAAACGAACCACAAACACTTGGGCTCTGAACTTGTTTAGCCTACTAAAACTTCCAACGTACACAGCCTCTCCTGCTCAGTCTAGCCAGAGCTCAACACCTTAATTGCGAACGTCCAGCGATTGCTCCTACACTAAAGGTGCCAGCCCTGAAAGCTCTTGCTGGTCCTCATCTCCCACTGGTAACCTCTCAAACGAACCACAAACACTTGGGCTCTGAACTTGTTTAGCCTACGAAAACTTCCAACGTACACAGCCTCTCCTGCTCAATCTGGCCAGAGCTCAACACCGAAATTGCGAACGTCCGGCGATTGCTCCTACACTAAAGGTGCCAGCCCTGAAAGCTCTTGCTGGTCCTCATCTCCCACTGGTAACCTCTCAAATGAACCACAAACACTTGGGCTCTGAACTTGTTTAGGCTACTAAAACTTCCAACGTACACAGCCTCTCCTGCTCAATCTGGCCAGAGCTCAACACCGAAATTGCGAACGTCCAGCGATTGCTCCTACACTAAAGGTGCCAGCCCTGAAAGCTCTTGCTGGTCCTCATCTCCCACTGGTAACCTCTCAAACGAACCACAAACACTTGGGCTCTGAACTTGTTTAGCCTACGAAAACTTCCAACGTACACAGCCTCTCCTGCTCAATCTGGCCAGAGCTCAACACCGAAATTGCGAACGTCCAGGGCTTACTCCTACACTAAAGGTGCCAGCCCTGAAAGCTCTTGCTGGTCCTCATCTCCCACTGCTAACCTCTCAAACGAACCACAAACACTTGGGCTCTGAACTTGTTTAGCCTACGAAAACTTCCAACGTACACAGCCTCTCCTGCTCAATCTGCCGAAATTCAACACCGAAATTGCGAACGTCCAGCGATTGCTCCTACACTAAAGGTGCCAGCCCTGAAAGCTCTTGCTGGTCCTCATCTCCCACTGGTAACCTCTCAAACGAACCACAAACACTTGGGCTCTGAACTTGTTTAGCCTACTAAAACTTCCAACGTACACAGCCTCTCCTGCTCAATCTGGCCAGAGCTCAACACCGAAATTGCGAACGTCCAGCGATTGCTCCTACACTAAAGGTGCCAGCCCTGAAAGCTCTTGCTGGTCCTCATCTCCCACTGGTAACCTCTCAAACGAACCACAAACACTTGGGCTCTGAACTTGTTTCGCCTACTAAAACTTCCAACGTACACAGCCTCTCCTGCTCAATCTGGCCAGAGCTCAACACCGAAATTGCGAACGTCCAGCGATTGCTCCTACACTAAAGGTGCCAGCCCTGAAAGCTCTTGCTGGTCCTCATCTCCCACTGGTAACCTCTCAAACGAACCACAAACACTTGGGCTCTGAACTTGATTAAGCTACTAAAACTTCCAACGTACACAGCCTCTCCTGCTCAATCTAGCCAGAGCTCAACACCGAAATTGCGAACGTCGGCGATTGCTCCTACACTAAAGGTGCCAGCCCTGAAAGCTCTTGCTGGTCCTCATCTCCCACTGGTAACCTCTCAAACGAACCACAAACACTTGGGCTCTGAACTTGTTTAGCCTACTAAAACTTCCAACGTACACAGCCTCTCCTGCTCAATCTGCCCGAAATTCAACACCGAAATTGCGAACGTCAACGTCCAGCGATTGCTCCTACACTAAAGGTGCCAGCCCTGAAAGCTCTTGCTGGTCCTCATCTCCCACTGGTAACCTCTCAAACGAACCACAAACACTTGGGCTCTGAACTTGTTTAGCCTACTAAAACTTCCAACGTACACAGCCTCTCCTGCTCAATCTGGCCAGAGCTCAACACCGAAATTGCGAACGTCCAGCGATTGCTCCTACACTAAAGGTGCCAGCCCTGAAAGCTCTTGCTGGTCCTCATCTCCCACTGGTAACCTCTCAAACGAACCACAAACACTTGGGCTCTGAACTTGTTTAGCCTACGAAAACTTCCAACGTACACAGCCTCTCCTGCTCAATCTGGCCAGAGCTCAACACCGAAATTGCGAACGTCCGGCGATTGCTCCTACACTAAAGGTGCCAGCCCTGAAAGCTCTTGCTGGTCCTCATCTCCCACTGGTAACCTCTCAAATGAACCACAAACACTTGGGCTCTGAACTTGTTTAGGCTACTAAAACTTCCAACGTACACAGCCTCTCCTGCTCAATGTGGCAAAAATTCAACACCGAAATTGTGAACGTCCGGCGATTGCTCCTACACTAAAGGTGCCAGCCCTGAAAGCTCTTGCTGGTCCTCATCTCCCACTGGTAACCTCTCAAATGAACCACAAACACTTGGGCTCTGAACTTGTTTAGCCTACTAAAACTTCCAACGTACACAGCCTCTCCTGCTCAATCTGCCCCAAATTCAACACTGAAATTGCGAACGTCCGGCGATTGCTCCTACACTAAAGGTGCCAGCCCTGAAAGCTCTTGCTGGTCCTCATCTCCCACTGGTAACCTCTCAAACGAACCACAAACACTTGGGCTCCGAACTTGTTTCGCCTACTAAAACTTCCAACGTACACAGCCTCTCCTGCTCAATCTGCCCCAAATTCAACACTGAAATTGCGAACGTCCAGCGATTGCTCCTACACTAAAGGTGCCAGCCCTGAAAGCTCTTGCTGGTCCTCATCTCCCACTGGTAACCTCTCAAACGAACCACAAACACTTGGGCTCTGAACTTGTTTAGCCTACTAAAACTTCCAACGTACACAGCCTCTCCTGCTCAATCTGGCCAGAGCTCAACACCGAAATTGCGAACGTCCAGCGATTGCTCCTACACTAAAGGTGCCAGCCCTGAAAGCTCTTGCTGGTCCTCATCTCCCACTGGTAACCTCTCAAACGAACCACAAACACTTGGGCTCTGAACTTGTTTAGCCTACGAAAACTTCCAACGTACACAGCCTCTCCTGCTCAATCTGGCCAGAGCTCAACACCGAAATTGCGAACGTCCAGCGATTGCTCCTACACTAAAGGTGCCAGCCCTGAAAGCTCTTGCTGGTCCTCATCTCCCACTGGTAACCTCTCAAACGAACCACAAACACTTGGGCTCTGAACTTGTTTAGCCTACGAAAACTTCCAACGTACACAGCCTCTCCTGCTCAATCTGGCCAGAGCTCAACACCGAAATTGCGAACGTCCAGCGATTGCTCCTACACTAAAGGTGCCAGCCCTGAAAGCTCTTGCTGGTCCTCATCTCCCACTGGTAACCTCTCAAACGAACCACAAACACTTGGGCTCTGAACTTGTTTAGCCTACTAAAACTTCCAACGTACACAGCCTCTCCTGCTCAATCTGGCCAGAGCTCAACACCGAAATTGCGAACGTCCAGCGATTGCTCCTACACTAAAGGTGCCAGCCCTGAAAGCTCTTGCTGGTCCTCATCTCCCACTGGTAACCTCTCAAACGAACCACAAACACTTGGGCTCTGAACTTGTTTAGCCTACGAAAACTTCCAACGTACACAGCCTCTCCTGCTCAATCTGGCCAGAGCTCAACACCGAAATTGCGAACGTCCAGCGATTGCTCCTACACTAAAGGTGCCAGCCCTGAAAGCTCTTGCTGGTCCTCATCTCCCACTGGTAACCTCTCAAACGAACCACAAACACTTGGGCTCTGAACTTGTTTAGCCTACTAAAACTTCCAACATACACAGCCTCTCCTGCTCAATCTGGCCAGAGCTCAACACCGAAATTGCGAACGTCCAGGGCTTACTCCTACACTAAAGGTGCCAGCCCTGAAAGCTCTTGCTGGTCCTCATCTCCCACTGCTAACCTCTCAAACGAACCACAAACACTTGGGCTCTGAACTTGTTTAGCCTACGAAAACTTCCAACGTACACAGCCTCTCCTGCTCAATCTGCCCGAAATTCAACACCGAAATTGCGAACGTCCAGCGATTGCTCCTACACTAAAGGTGCCAGCCCTGAAAGCTCTTGCTGGTCCTCATCTCCCACTGGTAACCTCTCAAACGAACCACAAACACTTGGGCTCTGAACTTGTTTAGCCTACTAAAACTTCCAACGTACACAGCCTCTCCTGCTCAATCTGGCCAGAGCTCAACACCGAAATTGCGAACGTCCAGCGATTGCTCCTACACTAAAGGTGCCAGCCCTGAAAGCTCTTGCTGGTCCTCATCTCCCACTGGTAACCTCTCAAACGAACCACAAACACTTGGGCTCTGAACTTGTTTCGCCTACTAAAACTTCCAACGTACACAGCCTCTCCTGCTCAATCTAGCCAGAGCTCAACACCGAAATTGCGAACGTCCAGCGATTGCTCCTACACTAAAGGTGCCAGCCCTGAAAGCTCTTGCTGGTCCTCATCTCCCACTGGTAACCTCTCAAACGAACCACAAACACTTGGGCTCTGAACTTGATTAAGCTACTAAAACTTCCAACGTACACAGCCTCTCCTGCTCAATCTAGCCAGAGCTCAACACCGAAATTGCGAACGTCCGGCGATTGCTCCTACACTAAAGGTGCCAGCCCTGAAAGCTCTTGCTGGTCCTCATCTCCCACTGGTAACCTCTCAAACGAACCACAAACACTTGGGCTCTGAACTTGTTTAGCCTACTAAAACTTCCAACGTACACAGCCTCTCCTGCTCAATCTGCCCGAAATTCAACACCGAAATTGCGAACGTCCAGCGATTGCTCCTACACTAAAGGTGCCAGCCCTGAAAGCTCTTGCTGGTCCTCATCTCCCACTGGTAACCTCTCAAACGAACCACAAACACTTGGGCTCTGAACTTGTTTAGCCTACGAAAACTTCCAACGTACACAGCCTCTCCTGCTCAATCTGGCCAGAGCTCAACACCGAAATTGCGAACGTCCAGCGATTGCTCCTACACTAAAGGTGCCAGCCCTGAAAGCTCTTGCTGGTCCTCATCTCCCACTGGTAACCTCTCAAACGAACCACAAACACTTGGGCTCTGAACTTGTTTAGCCTACGAAAACTTCCAACGTACACAGCCTCTCCTGCTCAATCTGGCCAGAGCTCAACACCGAAATTGCGAACGTCCGGCGATTGCTCCTACACTAAAGGTGCCAGCCCTGAAAGCTCTTGCTGGTCCTCATCTCCCACTGGTAACCTCTCAAATGAACCACAAACACTTGGGCTCTGAACTTGTTTAGGCTACTAAAACTTCCAACGTACACAGCCTCTCCTGCTCAATGTGGCAAAAATTCAACACCGAAATTGTGAACGTCCGGCGATTGCTCCTACACTAAAGGTGTCAGCCCTGAAAGCTCTTGCTGGTCCTCATCTCCCACTGGTAACCTCTCAAACGAACCACAAACACTTGGGCTCCGAACTTGTTTCGCCTACTAAAACTTCCAACGTACACAGCCTCTCCTGCTCAATCTAGCCAGAGCTCAACACCTTAATTGCGAACGTCCGGCGATTGCTCCTACACTAAAGGTGCCAGCCCTGAAAGCTCTTGCTGGTCCTCATCTCCCACTGGTAACCTCTCAAACGAACCACAAACACTTGGGCTCTGAACTTGATTAAGCTACTAAAACTTCCAACGTACACAGCCTCTCCTGCTCAATCTGGCCAGAGCTCAACACCGAAATTGCGAACGTCCGGCGATTGCTCCTACACTAAAGGTGCCAGCCCTGAAAGCTCTTGCTGGTCCTCATCTCCCACTGGTAACCTCTCAAACGAACCACAAACACTTGGGCTCTGAACTTGTTTAGCCTACGAAAACTTCCAACGTACACAGCCTCTCCTGCTCAATCTGGCCAAAATTCAACACCGAAATTGCAAACGTCCAGCGATTGCTCCTACACTAAAGGTGCCAGCCCTGAAAGCTCTTGCTGGTCCTCATCTCCCACTGGTAACCTCTCAAACGAACCACAAACACTTAGGCTCTGAACCTGTTTAGCCTACTAAAACTTCCAACGTACACAGCCTCTCCTGCTCAATCTGGCCAGAGCTCAACACCGAAATTGCGAACGTCCAGCGATTGCTCCTACACTAAAGGTGCCAGCCCTGAAAGCTCTTGCTGGTCCTCATCTCCCACTGGTAACCTCTCAAACGAACCACAAACACTTGGGCTCTGAACTTGTTTAGCCTACTAAAACTTCCAACGTACACAGCCTCTCCTGCTCAATCTGGCCAGAGCTCAACACCGAAATTGCGAACGTCCAGCGATTGCTCCTACACTAAAGGTGCCAGCCCTGAAAGCTCTTGCTGGTCCTCATCTCCCACTGGTAACCTCTCAAACGAACCACAAACACTTGGGCTCTGAACTTGTTTAGCCTACTAAAACTTCCAACGTACACAGCCTCTCCTGCTCAATCTGGCCAGAGCTCAACACCGAAATTGCGAACGTCCAGCGATTGCTCCTACACTAAAGGTGCCAGCCCTGAAAGCTCTTGCTGGTCCTCATCTCCCACTGGTAACCTCTCAAACGAACCACAAACACTTGGGCTCTGAACTTGTTTAGCCTACGAAAACTTCCAACGTACACAGCCTCTCCTGCTCAATCTAGCCAGAGCTCAACACCGAAATTGCGAACATCCGGCGATTGCTCCTACACTAAAGGTGCCAGCCCTGAAAGCTCTTGCTGGTCCTCATCTCCCACTGGTAACCTCTCAAACGAACCACAAACACTTGGGCTCTGAACTTGTTTAGCCTACTAAAACTTCCAACGTACACAGCCTCTCCTGCTCAATCTGCCCGAAATTCAACACCGAAATTGCGAACGTCCAGCGATTGCTCCTACACTAAAGGTGCCAGCCCTGAAAGCTCTTGCTGGTCCTCATCTCCCACTGGTAACCTCTCAAACGAACCACAAACACTTGGGCTCTGAACTTGTTTAGCCTACTAAAACTTCCAACGTACACAGCCTCTCCTGCTCAATCTGGCCAGAGCTCAACACCGAAATTGCGAACGTCCAGCGATTGCTCCTACACTAAAGGTGCCAGCCCTGAAAGCTCTTGCTGGTCCTCATCTCCCACTGGTAACCTCTCAAACGAACCACAAACACTTGGGCTCTGAACTTGTTTAGCCTACGAAAACTTCCAACGTACACAGCCTCTCCTGCTCAATCTGGCCAGAGCTCAACACCGAAATTGCGAACGTCCGGCGATTGCTCCTACACTAAAGGTGCCAGCCCTGAAAGCTCTTGCTGGTCCTCATCTCCCACTGGTAACCTCTCAAATGAACCACAAACACTTGGGCTCTGAACTTGTTTAGGCTACTAAAACTTCCAACGTACACAGCCTCTCCTGCTCAATGTGGCAAAAATTCAACACCGAAATTGTGAACGTCCGGCGATTGCTCCTACACTAAAGGTGCCAGCCCTGAAAGCTCTTGCTGGTCCTCATCTCCCACTGGTAACCTCTCAAATGAACCACAAACACTTGGGCTCTGAACTTGTTTAGCCTACTAAAACTTCCAACGTACACAGCCTCTCCTGCTCAATCTGCCCCAAATTCAACACTGAAATTGCGAACGTCCGGCGATTGCTCCTACACTAAAGGTGTCAGCCCTGAAAGCTCTTGCTGGTCCTCATCTCCCACTGGTAACCTCTCAAACGAACCACAAACACTTGGGCTCCGAACTTGTTTCGCCTACTAAAACTTCCAACGTACACAGCCTCTCCTGCTCAATCTAGCCAGAGCTCAACACCTTAATTGCGAACGTCCGGCGATTGCTCCTACACTAAAGGTGCCAGCCCTGAAAGCTCTTGCTGGTCCTCATCTCCCACTGGTAACCTCTCAAACGAACCACAAACACTTGGGCTCTGAACTTGATTAAGCTACTAAAACTTCCAACGTACACAGCCTCTCCTGCTCAATCTGGCCAGAGCTCAACACCGAAATTGCGAACGTCCGGCGATTGCTCCTACACTAAAGGTGCCAGCCCTGAAAGCTCTTGCTGGTCCTCATCTCCCACTGGTAACCTCTCAAACGAACCACAAACACTTAGGCTCTGAACCTGTTTAGCCTACTAAAACTTCCAACGTACACAGCCTCTCCTGCTCAATCTGGCCAGAGCTCAACACCGAAATTGCGAACGTCCAGCGATTGCTCCTACACTAAAGGTGCCAGCCCTGAAAGCTCTTGCTGGTCCTCATCTCCCACTGGTAACCTCTCAAACGAACCACAAACACTTGGGCTCTGAACTTGTTTAGCCTACTAAAACTTCCAACGTACACAGCCTCTCCTGCTCAATCTGGCCAGAGCTCAACACCGAAATTGCGAACGTCCAGCGATTGCTCCTACACTAAAGGTGCCAGCCCTGAAAGCTCTTGCTGGTCCTCATCTCCCACTGGTAACCTCTCAAACGAACCACAAACACTTGGGCTCTGAACTTGTTTAGCCTACGAAAACTTCCAACGTACACAGCCTCTCCTGCTCAATCTGGCCAGAGCTCAACACCGAAATTGCGAACGTCCAGCGATTGCTCCTACACTAAAGGTGCCAGCCCTGAAAGCTCTTGCTGGTCCTCATCTCCCACTGGTAACCTCTCAAACGAACCACAAACACTTGGGCTCTGAACTTGTTTAGCCTACGAAAACTTCCAACGTACACAGCCTCTCCTGCTCAATCTGGCCAGAGCTCAACACCGAAATTGCGAACGTCCAGCGATTGCTCCTACACTAAAGGTGCCAGCCCTGAAAGCTCTTGCTGGTCCTCATCTCCCACTGGTAACCTCTCAAACGAACCACAAACACTTGGGCTCTGAACTTGTTTAGCCTACTAAAACTTCCAACGTACACAGCCTCTCCTGCTCAATCTGGCCAGAGCTCAACACCGAAATTGCGAACGTCCAGCGATTGCTCCTACACTAAAGGTGCCAGCCCTGAAAGCTCTTGCTGGTCCTCATCTCCCACTGGTAACCTCTCAAACGAACCACAAACACTTGGGCTCTGAACTTGTTTAGCCTACGAAAACTTCCAACGTACACAGCCTCTCCTGCTCAATCTGGCCAGAGCTCAACACCGAAATTGCGAACGTCCAGCGATTGCTCCTACACTAAAGGTGCCAGCCCTGAAAGCTCTTGCTGGTCCTCATCTCCCACTGGTAACCTCTCAAACGAACCACAAACACTTGGGCTCTGAACTTGTTTAGCCTACGAAAACTTCCAATGTACACAGCCTCTCCTGCTCAATCTGGCCAGAGCTCAACACCGAAATTGCGAACGTCCAGCGATTGCTCCTACACTAAAGGTGCCAGCCCTGAAAGCTCTTGCTGGTCCTCATCTCCCACTGGTAACCTCTCAAACGAACCACAAACACTTGGGCTCTGAACTTGTTTAGCCTACTAAAACTTCCAACGTACACAGCCTCTCCTGCTCAGTCTAGCCAGAGCTCAACACCTTAATTGCGAACGTCCAGCGATTGCTCCTACACTAAAGGTGCCAGCCCTGAAAGCTCTTGCTGGTCCTCATCTCCCACTGGTAACCTCTCAAACGAACCACAAACACTTGGGCTCTGAACTTGTTTAGCCTACTAAAACTTCCAACGTACACAGCCTCTCCTGCTCAATCTGGCCAAAATTCAACACCGAAATTGCGAACGTCCAGCGATTGCTCCTACACTAAAGGTGCCAGCCCTGAAAGCTCTTGCTGGTCCTCATCTCCCACTGGTAACCTCTCAAACGAACCACAAACACTTAGGCTCTGAACCTGTTTAGCCTACGAAAACTTCCAACGTACACAGCCTCTCCTGCTCAATCTGGCCAGAGCTCAACACCGAAATTGCGAACGTCCAGCGATTGCTCCTACACTAAAGGTGCCAGCCCTGAAAGCTCTTGCTGGTCCTCATCTCCCACTGGTAACCTCTCAAACGAACCACAAACACTTGGGCTCTGAACTTGTTTAGCCTACTAAAACTTCCAACGTACACAGCCTCCCCTGCTCAATCTGCCCGAAATTCAACACCGAAATTGCGAACGTCCAGCGATTGCTCCTACACTAAAGGTGCCAGCCCTGAAAGCTCTTGCTGGTCCTCATCTCCCACTGGTAACCTCTCAAACGAACCACAAACACTTGGGCTCTGAACTTGTTTAGCCTACTAAAACTTCCAACGTACACAGCCTCTCCTGCTCAATCTGGCCAGAGCTCAACACCGAAATTGCGAACGTCCAGCGATTGCTCCTACACTAAAGGTGCCAGCCCTGAAAGCTCTTGCTGGTCCTGATCTCCCACTGGTAACCTCTCAAACGAACCACAAACACTTGGGCTCTGAACTTGTTTCGCCTACTAAAACTTCCAACGTACACAGCCTCTCCTGCTCAGTCTAGCCAGAGCTCAACACCTTAATTGCGAACGTCCAGCGATTGCTCCTACACTAAAGGTGCCAGCCCTGAAAGCTCTTGCTGGTCCTCATCTCCCACTGGTAACCTCTCAAACGAACCACAAACACTTGGGCTCTGAACTTGTTTAGCCTACTAAAACTTCCAACGTACACAGCCTCTCCTGCTCAATCTGGCCAGAGCTCAACACCGAAATTGCGAACGTCCAGGGCTTACTCCTACACTAAAGGTGCCAGCCCTGAAAGCTCTTGCTGGTCCTCATCTCCCACTGCTAACCTCTCAAACGAACCACAAACACTTGGGCTCTGAACTTGTTTAGCCTACGAAAACTTCCAACGTACACAGCCTCTCCTGCTCAATCTGCCCGAAATTCAACACCGAAATTGCGAACGTCCAGCGATTGCTCCTACACTAAAGGTGCCAGCCCTGAAAGCTCTTGCTGGTCCTCATCTCCCACTGGTAACCTCTCAAACGAACCACAAACACTTGGGCTCTGAACTTGTTTAGCCTACTAAAACTTCCAACGTACACAGCCTCTCCTGCTCAATCTGGCCAGAGCTCAACACCGAAATTGCGAACGTCCAGCGATTGCTCCTACACTAAAGGTGCCAGCCCTGAAAGCTCTTGCTGGTCCTCATCTCCCACTGGTAACCTCTCAAACGAACCACAAACACTTGGGCTCTGAACTTGTTTCGCCTACTAAAACTTCCAACGTACACAGCCTCTCCTGCTCAATCTAGCCAGAGCTCAACACCGAAATTGCGAACGTCCAGCGATTGCTCCTACACTAAAGGTGCCAGCCCTGAAAGCTCTTGCTGGTCCTCATCTCCCACTGGTAACCTCTCAAACGAACCACAAACACTTGGGCTCTGAACTTGTTTAGCCTACTAAAACTTCCAACGTACACAGCCTCTCCTGCTCAATCTGGCCAGAGCTCAACACCGAAATTGCGAACGTCCAGCGATTGCTCCTACACTAAAGGTGCCAGCCCTGAAAGCTCTTGCTGGTCCTCATCTCCCACTGGTAACCTCTCAAACGAACCACAAACACTTGGGCTCTGAACTTGTTTAGCCTACGAAAACTTCCAACGTACACAGCCTCTCCTGCTCAATCTGGCCAGAGCTCAACACCGAAATTGCGAACGTCCAGCGATTGCTCCTACACTAAAGGTGCCAGCCCTGAAAGCTCTTGCTGGTCCTCATCTCCCACTGGTAACCTCTCAAACGAACCACAAACACTTGGGCTCTGAACTTGTTTAGCCTACGAAAACTTCCAACGTACACAGCCTCTCCTGCTCAATCTGGCCAGAGCTCAACACCGAAATTGCGAACGTCCAGCGATTGCTCCTACACTAAAGGTGCCAGCCCTGAAAGCTCTTGCTGGTCCTCATCTCCCACTGGTAACCTCTCAAACGAACCACAAACACTTGGGCTCTGAACTTGTTTAGCCTACTAAAACTTCCAACGTACACAGCCTCTCCTGCTCAGTCTAGCCAGAGCTCAACACCTTAATTGCGAACGTCCAGCGATTGCTCCTACACTAAAGGTGCCAGCCCTGAAAGCTCTTGCTGGTCCTCATCTCCCACTGGTAACCTCTCAAACGAACCACAAACACTTGGGCTCTGAACTTGTTTAGCCTACTAAAACTTCCAACGTACACAGCCTCTCCTGCTCAATCTGGCCAAAATTCAACACCGAAATTGCGAACGTCCAGCGATTGCTCCTACACTAAAGGTGCCAGCCCTGAAAGCTCTTGCTGGTCCTCATCTCCCACTGGTAACCTCTCAAACGAACCACAAACACTTAGGCTCTGAACCTGTTTAGCCTACGAAAACTTCCAACGTACACAGCCTCTCCTGCTCAATCTGGCCAGAGCTCAACACCGAAATTGCGAACGTCCAGCGATTGCTCCTACACTAAAGGTGCCAGCCCTGAAAGCTCTTGCTGGTCCTCATCTCCCACTGGTAACCTCTCAAACGAACCACAAACACTTGGGCTCTGAACTTGTTTAGCCTACTAAAACTTCCAACGTACACAGCCTCCCCTGCTCAATCTGCCCGAAATTCAACACCGAAATTGCGAACGTCCAGCGATTGCTCCTACACTAAAGGTGCCAGCCCTGAAAGCTCTTGCTGGTCCTCATCTCCCACTGGTAACCTCTCAAACGAACCACAAACACTTGGGCTCTGAACTTGTTTAGCCTACTAAAACTTCCAACGTACACAGCCTCTCCTGCTCAATCTGGCCAGAGCTCAACACCGAAATTGCGAACGTCCAGCGATTGCTCCTACACTAAAGGTGCCAGCCCTGAAAGCTCTTGCTGGTCCTGATCTCCCACTGGTAACCTCTCAAACGAACCACAAACACTTGGGCTCTGAACTTGTTTCGCCTACTAAAACTTCCAACGTACACAGCCTCTCCTGCTCAGTCTAGCCAGAGCTCAACACCTTAATTGCGAACGTCCAGCGATTGCTCCTACACTAAAGGTGCCAGCCCTGAAAGCTCTTTCTGGTCCTCATCTCCCACTGGTAACCTCTCAAACGAACCACAAACACTTGGGCTCTGAACTTGTTTAGCCTACGAAAACTTCCAACGTACACAGCCTCTCCTGCTCAATCTGGCCAGAGCTCAACACCGAAATTGCGAACGTCCAGCGATTGCTCCTACACTAAAGGTGCCAGCCCTGAAAGCTCTTGCTGGTCCTCATCTCCCACTGGTAACCTCTCAAACGAACCACAAACACTTGGGCTCTGAACTTGTTTAGCCTACTAAAACTTCCAACGTACACAGCCTCTCCTGCTCAATCTGGCCAGAGCTCAACACCGAAATTGCGAACGTCCAGGGCTTACTCCTACACTAAAGGTGCCAGCCCTGAAAGCTCTTGCTGGTCCTCATCTCCCACTGCTAACCTCTCAAACGAACCACAAACACTTGGGCTCTGAACTTGTTTAGCCTACGAAAACTTCCAACGTACACAGCCTCTCCTGCTCAATCTGCCCGAAATTCAACACCGAAATTGCGAACGTCCAGCGATTGCTCCTACACTAAAGGTGCCAGCCCTGAAAGCTCTTGCTGGTCCTCATCTCCCACTGGTAACCTCTCAAACGAACCACAAACACTTGGGCTCTGAACTTGTTTAGCCTACTAAAACTTCCAACGTACACAGCCTCTCCTGCTCAATCTGCCCGAAATTCAACACCGAAATTGCGAACGTCCAGCGATTGCTCCTACACTAAAGGTGCCAGCCCTGAAAGCTCTTGCTGGTCCTCATCTCCCACTGGTAACCTCTCAAACGAACCACAAACACTTGGGCTCTGAACTTGTTTAGCCTACTAAAACTTCCAACGTACACAGCCTCTCCTGCTCAATCTGGCCAGAGCTCAACACCGAAATTGCGAACGTCCAGCGATTGCTCCTACACTAAAGGTGCCAGCCCTGAAAGCTCTTGCTGGTCCTCATCTCCCACTGGTAACCTCTCAAACGAACCACAAACACTTGGGCTCTGAACTTGTTTAGCCTACGAAAACTTCCAACGTACACAGCCTCTCCTGCTCAATCTGGCCAGAGCTCAACACCGAAATTGCGAACGTCCAGCGATTGCTCCTACACTAAAGGTGCCAGCCCTGAAAGCTCTTGCTGGTCCTCATCTCCCACTGGTAACCTCTCAAACGAACCACAAACACTTGGGCTCTGAACTTGTTTAGCCTACTAAAACTTCCAACGTACACAGCCTCTCCTGCTCAATCTGCCCCAAATTCAACACTGAAATTGCGAACGTCCGGCGATTGCTCCTACACTAAAGGTGTCAGCCCTGAAAGCTCTTGCTGGTCCTCATCTCCCACTGGTAACCTCTCAAACGAACCACAAACACTTGGGCTCCGAACTTGTTTCGCCTACTAAAACTTCCAACGTACACAGCCTCTCCTGCTCAATCTAGCCAGAGCTCAACACCTTAATTGCGAACGTCCGGCGATTGCTCCTACACTAAAGGTGCCAGCCCTGAAAGCTCTTGCTGGTCCTCATCTCCCACTGGTAACCTCTCAAACGAACCACAAACACTTGGGCTCTGAACTTGATTAAGCTACTAAAACTTCCAACGTACACAGCCTCTCCTGCTCAATCTGGCCAGAGCTCAACACCGAAATTGCGAACGTCCGGCGATTGCTCCTACACTAAAGGTGCCAGCCCTGAAAGCTCTTGCTGGTCCTCATCTCCCACTGGTAACCTCTCAAACGAACCACAAACACTTGGGCTCTGAACTTGTTTAGCCTACGAAAACTTCCAACGTACACAGCCTCTCCTGCTCAATCTGGCCAAAATTCAACACCGAAATTGCAAACGTCCAGCGATTGCTCCTACACTAAAGGTGCCAGCCCTGAAAGCTCTTGCTGGTCCTCATCTCCCACTGGTAACCTCTCAAACGAACCACAAACACTTAGGCTCTGAACCTGTTTAGCCTACTAAAACTTCCAACGTACACAGCCTCTCCTGCTCAATCTGGCCAGAGCTCAACACCGAAATTGCGAACGTCCAGCGATTGCTCCTACACTAAAGGTGCCAGCCCTGAAAGCTCTTGCTGGTCCTCATCTCCCACTGGTAACCTCTCAAACGAACCACAAACACTTGGGCTCTGAACTTGTTTAGCCTACGAAAACTTCCAACGTACACAGCCTCTCCTGCTCAATCTGGCCAGAGCTCAACACCGAAATTGCGAACGTCCAGCGTGCTCCTACACTAAAGGTGCCAGCCCTGAAAGCTCTTGCTGGTCCTCATCTCCCACTGGTAACCTCTCAAACGAACCACAAACACTTGGGCTCTGAACTTGTTTAGCCTACGAAAACTTCCAACGTACACAGCCTCTCCTGCTCAATCTGGCCAGAGCTCAACACCGAAATTGCGAACGTCCAGCGATTGCTCCTACACTAAAGGTGCCAGCCCTGAAAGCTCTTGCTGGTCCTCATCTCCCACTGGTAACCTCTCAAACGAACCACAAACACTTGGGCTCTGAACTTGTTTAGCCTACTAAAACTTCCAACGTACACAGCCTCTCCTGCTCAATCTGGCCAGAGCTCAACACCGAAATTGCGAACGTCCAGCGATTGCTCCTACACTAAAGGTGCCAGCCCTGAAAGCTCTTGCTGGTCCTCATCTCCCACTGGTAACCTCTCAAACGAACCACAAACACTTGGGCTCTGAACTTGTTTAGCCTACGAAAACTTCCAACGTACACAGCCTCTCCTGCTCAATCTGGCCAGAGCTCAACACCGAAATTGCGAACGTCCAGCGATTGCTCCTACACTAAAGGTGCCAGCCCTGAAAGCTCTTGCTGGTCCTCATCTCCCACTGGTAACCTCTCAAACGAACCACAAACACTTGGGCTCTGAACTTGTTTAGCCTACGAAAACTTCCAACGTACACAGCCTCTCCTGCTCAATCTGGCCAGAGCTCAACACCGAAATTGCGAACGTCCAGCGATTGCTCCTACACTAAAGGTGCCAGCCCTGAAAGCTCTTGCTGGTCCTCATCTCCCACTGGTAACCTCTCAAACGAACCACAAACACTTGGGCTCTGAACTTGTTTAGCCTACGAAAACTTCCAACGTACACAGCCTCTCCTGCTCAATCTGCCCGAAATTCAACACCGAAATTGCGAACGTCCGGCGATTGCTCCTACACTAAAGGTGCCAGCCCTGAAAGCTCTTGCTGGTCCTCATCTCCCACTGGTAACCTCTCAAACGAACCACAAACACTTGGGCTCTGAACTTGTTTAGCCTACGAAAACTTCCAACGTACACAGCCTCTCCTGCTCAATCTGCCCGAAATTAAACACCGAAATTGCGAACGTCCAGCGATTGCTCCTACACTAAAGGTGCCAGCCCTGAAAGCTCTTGCTGGTCCTCATCTCCCACTGGTAACCTCTCAAACGAACCACAAACACTTGGGCTCTGAACTTGTTTAGCCTACTAAAACTTCCAACGTACACAGCCTCTCCTGCTCAGTCTAGCCAGAGCTCAACACCTTAATTGCGAACGTCCAGCGATTGCTCCTACACTAAAGGTGCCAGCCCTGAAAGCTCTTGCTGGTCCTCATCTCCCACTGGTAACCTCTCAAACGAACCACAAACACTTGGGCTCTGAACTTGTTTAGCCTACGAAAACTTCCAACGTACACAGCCTCTCCTGCTCAATCTGGCCAGAGCTCAACACCGAAATTGCGAACGTCCGGCGATTGCTCCTACACTAAAGGTGCCAGCCCTGAAAGCTCTTGCTGGTCCTCATCTCCCACTGGTAACCTCTCAAACGAACCACAAACACTTGGGCTCTGAACTTGTTTAGCCTACGAAAACTTCCAACGTACACAGCCTCTCCTGCTCAATCTGGCCAGAGCTCAACACCGAAATTGCGAACGTCCAGCGATTGCTCCTACACTAAAGGTGCCAGCCCTGAAAGCTCTTGCTGGTCCTCATCTCCCACTGGTAACCTCTCAAACGAACCACAAACACTTGGGCTCTGAACTTGTTTAGCCTACGAAAACTTCCAACGTACACAGCCTCTCCTGCTCAATCTGGCCAGAGCTCAACACCGAAATTGCGAACGTCCAGGGATTGCTCCTACACTAAAGGTGCCAGCCCTGAAAGCTCTTGCTGGTCCTCATCTCCCACTGGTAACCTCTCAAACGAACCACAAACACTTGGGCTCTGAACTTGTTTAGCCTACTAAAACTTCCAACGTACACAGCCTCTCCTGCTCAATCTGCCCGAAATTCAACACCGAAATTGCGAACGTCCAGCGATTGCTCCTACACTAAAGGTGCCAGCCCTGAAAGCTCTTGCTGGTCCTCATCTCCCACTGGGAACCTCTCAAACGAACCACAAACACTTGGGCTCTGAACTTGTTTAGCCTACTAAAACTTCCAACGTACACAGCCTCTCCTGCTCAGTCTAGCCAGAGCTCAACACCTTAATTGCGAACGTCCAGCGATTGCTCCTACACTAAAGGTGCCAGCCCTGAAAGCTCTTGCTGGTCCTCATCTCCCACTGGTAACCTCTCAAACGAACCACAAACACTTGGGCTCTGAACTTGTTTAGCCTACGAAAACTTCCAACGTACACAGCCTCTCCTGCTCAATCTGGCCAGAGCTCAACACCGAAATTGCGAACGTCCGGCGATTGCTCCTACACTAAAGGTGCCAGCCCTGAAAGCTCTTGCTGGTCCTCATCTCCCACTGGTAACCTCTCAAACGAACCACAAACACTTGGGCTCTGAACTTGTTTCGCCTACTAAAACTTCCAACGTACACAGCCTCTCCTGCTCAATCTAGCCAGAGCTCAACACCGAAATTGCGAACGTCCAGCGATTGCTCCTACACTAAAGGTGCCAGCCCTGAAAGCACTTGCTGGTCCTCATCTCCCACTGGTAACCTCTCAAACGAACCACAAACACTTGGGCTCTGAACTTGATTAAGCTACTAAAACTTCCAACGTACACAGCCTCTCCTGCTCAATCTAGCCAGAGCTCAACACCGAAATTGCGAACGTCCGGCGATTGCTCCTACACTAAAGGTGCCAGCCCTGAAAGCTCTTGCTGGTCCTCATCTCCCACTGGTAACCTCTCAAACGAACCACAAACACTTGGGCTCTGAACTTGTTTAGCCTACGAAAACTTCCAACGTACACAGCCTCTCCTGCTCAATCTGGCCAGAGCTCAACACCGAAATTGCGAACGTCCGGCGATTGCTCCTACACTAAAGGTGCCAGCCCTGAAAGCTCTTGCTGGTCCTCATCTCCCACTGGTAACCTCTCAAATGAACCACAAACACTTGGGCTCTGAACTTGTTTAGCCTACTAAAACTTCCAACGTACACAGCCTCTCCTGCTCAATCTGCCCGAAATTCAACACCGAAATTGCGAACGTCCAGCGATTGCTCCTACACTAAAGGTGCCAGCCCTGAAAGCTCTTGCTGGTCCTCATCTCCCACTGGTAACCGCTCAAACGAACCACAAACACTTGGGCTCTGAACTTGTTTAGCCTACTAAAACTTCCAACGTACACAGCCTCTCCTGCTCAGTCTAGCCAGAGCTCAACACCTTAATTGCGAACGTCCAGCGATTGCTCCTACACTAAAGGTGCCAGCCCTGAAAGCTCTTGCTGGTCCTCATCTCCCACTGGTAACCTCTCAAACGAACCACAAACACTTGGGCTCTGAACTTGTTTAGCCTACGAAAACTTCCAACGTACACAGCCTCTCCTGCTCAATCTGGCCAGAGCTCAACACCGAAATTGCGAACGTCCGGCGATTGCTCCTACACTAAAGGTGCCAGCCCTGAAAGCTCTTGCTGGTCCTCATCTCCCACTGGTAACCTCTCAAATGAACCACAAACACTTGGGCTCTGAACTTGTTTAGCCTACTAAAACTTCCAACGTACACAGCCTCTCCTGCTCAATCTGGCCAGAGCTCAACACCGAAATTGCGAACGTCCAGCGATTGCTCCTACACTAAAGGTGCCAGCCCTGAAAGCTCTTGCTGGTCCTCATCTCCCACTGGTAACCTCTCAAATGAACCACAAACACTTGGGCTCTGAACTTGTTTAGCCTACTAAAACTTCCAACGTACACAGCCTCTCCTGCTCAATGTGGCAAAAATTCAACACCGAAATTGTGAACGTCCGGCGATTGCTCCTACACTAAAGGTGCCAGCCCTGAAAGCTCTTGCTGGTCCTCATCTCCCACTGGTAACCTCTCAAACGAACCACAAACACTTGGGCTCTGAACTTGTTTAGCCTACTAAAACTTCCAACGTACACAGCCTCTCCTGCTCAATCTGCCCCAAATTCAACACTGAAATTGCGAACGTCCAGCGATTGCTCCTACACTAAAGGTGCCAGCCCTGAAAGCTCTTGCTGGTCCTCATCTCCCACTGGCATCCTCTCAAACGAACCACAAACACTTGGGCTCTGAACTTGTTTCGCCTACTAAAACTTCCAACGTACACAGCCTCTCCTGCTCAATCTAGCCAGAGCTCAACACCTTAATTGCGAACGTCCGGCGATTGCTCCTACACTAAAGGTGCCAGCCCTGAAAGCTCTTGCTGGTCCTCATCTCCCACTGGTAACCTCTCAAACGAACCACAAACACTTGGGCTCTGAACTTGATTAAGCTACTAAAACTTCCAACGTACACAGCCTCTCCTGCTCAATCTGGCCAGAGCTCAACACCGAAATTGCGAACGTCCGGCGATTGCTCCTACACGAAAGGTGCCAGCCCTGAAAGCTCTTGCTGGTCCTCATCTCCCACTGGTAACCTCTCAAACGAACCACAAACACTTGGGCTCTGAACTTGATTAAGCTACTAAAACTTCCAACGTACACAGCCTCTCCTGCTCAATCTGGCCAGAGCTCAACACCGAAATTGCGAACGTCCGGCGATTGCTCCTACACTAAAGGTGTCAGCCCTGAAAGCTCTTGCTGGTCCTCATCTCCCACTGGTAACCTCTCAAACGAACCACAAACACTTGGGCTCTGAACTTGTTTAGCCTACGAAAACTTCCAACGTACACAGCCTCTCCTGCTCAATCTGGCCAAAATTCAACACCGAAATTGCAAACGTCCAGCGATTGCTCCTACACTAAAGGTGCCAGCCCTGAAAGCTCTTGCTGGTCCTCATCTCCCACTGGTAACCTCTCAAACGAACCACAAACACTTAGGCTCTGAACCTGTTTAGCCTACTAAAACTTCCAACGTACACAGCCTCTCCTGCTCAATCTGGCCAGAGCTCAACACCGAAATTGCGAACGTCCAGCGATTGCTCCTACACTAAAGGTGCCAGCCCTGAAAGCTCTTGCTGGTCCTCATCTCCCACTGGTAACCTCTCAAACGAACCACAAACACTTGGGCTCTGAACTTGTTTAGCCTACTAAAACTTCCAACGTACACAGCCTCTCCTGCTCAATCTGGCCAGAGCTCAACACCGAAATTGCGAACGTCCAGCGATTGCTCCTACACTAAAGGTGCCAGCCCTGAAAGCTCTTGCTGGTCCTCATCTCCCACTGGTAACCTCTCAAACGAACCACAAACACTTGGGCTCTGAACTTGTTTAGCCTACGAAAACTTCCAACGTACACAGCCTCTCCTGCTCAATCTGGCCAGAGCTCAACACCGAAATTGCGAACGTCCAGCGTGCTCCTACACTAAAGGTGCCAGCCCTGAAAGCTCTTGCTGGTCCTCATCTCCCACTGGTAACCTCTCAAACGAACCACAAACACTTGGGCTCTGAACTTGTTTAGCCTACGAAAACTTCCAACGTACACAGCCTCTCCTGCTCAATCTGGCCAGAGCTCAACACCGAAATTGCGAACGTCCAGCGATTGCTCCTACACTAAAGGTGCCAGCCCTGAAAGCTCTTGCTGGTCCTCATCTCCCACTGGTAACCTCTCAAACGAACCACAAACACTTGGGCTCTGAACTTGTTTAGCCTACTAAAACTTCCAACGTACACAGCCTCTCCTGCTCAATCTGGCCAGAGCTCAACACCGAAATTGCGAACGTCCAGCGATTGCTCCTACACTAAAGGTGCCAGCCCTGAAAGCTCTTGCTGGTCCTCATCTCCCACTGGTAACCTCTCAAACGAACCACAAACACTTGGGCTCTGAACTTGTTTAGCCTACGAAAACTTCCAACGTACACAGCCTCTCCTGCTCAATCTGGCCAAAATTCAACACCGAAATTGCGAACGTCCGGCGATTGCTCCTACACTAAAGGTGCCAGCCCTGAAAGCTCTTGCTGGTCCTCATCTCCCACTGGTAACCTCTCAAACGAACCACAAACACTTGGGCTCTGAACTTGTTTAGCCTACGAAAACTTCCAACGTACACAGCCTCTCCTGCTCAATCTGGCCAGAGCTCAACACCGAAATTGCGAACGTCCAGCGATTGCTCCTACACTAAAGGTGCCAGCCCTGAAAGCTCTTGCTGGTCCTCATCTCCCACTGGTAACCTCTCAAACGAACCACAAACACTTGGGCTCTGAACTTGTTTAGCCTACGAAAACTTCCAACGTACACAGCCTCTCCTGCTCAATCTGCCCGAAATTCAACACCGAAATTGCGAACGTCCGGCGATTGCTCCTACACTAAAGGTGCCAGCCCTGAAAGCTCTTGCTGGTCCTCATCTCCCACTGGTAACCTCTCAAACGAACCACAAACACTTGGGCTCTGAACTTGTTTAGCCTACGAAAACTTCCAACGTACACAGCCTCTCCTGCTCAATCTGCCCGAAATTAAACACCGAAATTGCGAACGTCCAGCGATTGCTCCTACACTAAAGGTGCCAGCCCTGAAAGCTCTTGCTGGTCCTCATCTCCCACTGGTAACCTCTCAAACGAACCACAAACACTTGGGCTCTGAACTTGTTTAGCCTACTAAAACTTCCAACGTACACAGCCTCTCCTGCTCAGTCTAGCCAGAGCTCAACACCTTAATTGCGAACGTCCAGCGATTGCTCCTACACTAAAGGTGCCAGCCCTGAAAGCTCTTGCTGGTCCTCATCTCCCACTGGTAACCTCTCAAACGAACCACAAACACTTGGGCTCTGAACTTGTTTAGCCTACTAAAACTTCCAACGTACACAGCCTCTCCTGCTCAATCTAGCCAGAGCTCAACACCGAAATTGCGAACGTCCGGCGATTGCTCCTACACTAAAGGTGCCAGCCCTGAAAGCTCTTGCTGGTCCTCATCTCCCACTGGTAACCTCTCAAACGAACCACAAACACTTGGGCTCTGAACTTGTTTAGCCTACGAAAACTTCCAACGTACACAGCCTCTCCTGCTCAATCTGGCCAGAGCTCAACACCGAAATTGCGAACGTCCAGCGATTGCTCCTACACTAAAGGTGCCAGCCCTGAAAGCTCTTGCTGGTCCTCATCTCCCACTGGTAACCTCTCAAACGAACCACAAACACTTGGGCTCTGAACTTGTTTAGCCTACGAAAACTTCCAACGTACACAGCCTCTCCTGCTCAATCTGGCCAGAGCTCAACACCGAAATTGCGAACGTCCAGGGATTGCTCCTACACTAAAGGTGCCAGCCCTGAAAGCTCTTGCTGGTCCTCATCTCCCACTGGTAACCTCTCAAACGAACCACAAACACTTGGGCTCTGAACTTGTTTAGCCTACTAAAACTTCCAACGTACACAGCCTCTCCTGCTCAATCTGCCCGAAATTCAACACCGAAATTGCGAACGTCCAGCGATTGCTCCTACACTAAAGGTGCCAGCCCTGAAAGCTCTTGCTGGTCCTCATCTCCCACTGGGAACCTCTCAAACGAACCACAAACACTTGGGCTCTGAACTTGTTTAGCCTACTAAAACTTCCAACGTACACAGCCTCTCCTGCTCAGTCTAGCCAGAGCTCAACACCTTAATTGCGAACGTCCAGCGATTGCTCCTACACTAAAGGTGCCAGCCCTGAAAGCTCTTGCTGGTCCTCATCTCCCACTGGTAACCTCTCAAACGAACCACAAACACTTGGGCTCTGAACTTGTTTAGCCTACGAAAACTTCCAACGTACACAGCCTCTCCTGCTCAATCTGGCCAGAGCTCAACACCGAAATTGCGAACGTCCGGCGATTGCTCCTACACTAAAGGTGCCAGCCCTGAAAGCTCTTGCTGGTCCTCATCTCCCACTGGTAACCTCTCAAACGAACCACAAACACTTGGGCTCTGAACTTGTTTCGCCTACTAAAACTTCCAACGTACACAGCCTCTCCTGCTCAATCTAGCCAGAGCTCAACACCGAAATTGCGAACGTCCAGCGATTGCTCCTACACTAAAGGTGCCAGCCCTGAAAGCACTTGCTGGTCCTCATCTCCCACTGGTAACCTCTCAAACGAACCACAAACACTTGGGCTCTGAACTTGATTAAGCTACTAAAACTTCCAACGTACACAGCCTCTCCTGCTCAATCTAGCCAGAGCTCAACACCGAAATTGCGAACGTCCGGCGATTGCTCCTACACTAAAGGTGCCAGCCCTGAAAGCTCTTGCTGGTCCTCATCTCCCACTGGTAACCTCTCAAACGAACCACAAACACTTGGGCTCTGAACTTGTTTAGCCTACGAAAACTTCCAACGTACACAGCCTCTCCTGCTCAATCTGGCCAGAGCTCAACACCGAAATTGCGAACGTCCGGCGATTGCTCCTACACTAAAGGTGCCAGCCCTGAAAGCTCTTGCTGGTCCTCATCTCCCACTGGTAACCTCTCAAATGAACCACAAACACTTGGGCTCTGAACTTGTTTAGCCTACTAAAACTTCCAACGTACACAGCCTCTCCTGCTCAATCTGCCCGAAATTCAACACCGAAATTGCGAACGTCCAGCGATTGCTCCTACACTAAAGGTGCCAGCCCTGAAAGCTCTTGCTGGTCCTCATCTCCCACTGGTAACCGCTCAAACGAACCACAAACACTTGGGCTCTGAACTTGTTTAGCCTACTAAAACTTCCAACGTACACAGCCTCTCCTGCTCAGTCTAGCCAGAGCTCAACACCTTAATTGCGAACGTCCAGCGATTGCTCCTACACTAAAGGTGCCAGCCCTGAAAGCTCTTGCTGGTCCTCATCTCCCACTGGTAACCTCTCAAACGAACCACAAACACTTGGGCTCTGAACTTGTTTAGCCTACGAAAACTTCCAACGTACACAGCCTCTCCTGCTCAATCTGGCCAGAGCTCAACACCGAAATTGCGAACGTCCGGCGATTGCTCCTACACTAAAGGTGCCAGCCCTGAAAGCTCTTGCTGGTCCTCATCTCCCACTGGTAACCTCTCAAATGAACCACAAACACTTGGGCTCTGAACTTGTTTAGCCTACTAAAACTTCCAACGTACACAGCCTCTCCTGCTCAATCTGGCCAGAGCTCAACACCGAAATTGCGAACGTCCAGCGATTGCTCCTACACTAAAGGTGCCAGCCCTGAAAGCTCTTGCTGGTCCTCATCTCCCACTGGTAACCTCTCAAATGAACCACAAACACTTGGGCTCTGAACTTGTTTAGCCTACTAAAACTTCCAACGTACACAGCCTCTCCTGCTCAATGTGGCAAAAATTCAACACCGAAATTGTGAACGTCCGGCGATTGCTCCTACACTAAAGGTGCCAGCCCTGAAAGCTCTTGCTGGTCCTCATCTCCCACTGGTAACCTCTCAAACGAACCACAAACACTTGGGCTCTGAACTTGTTTAGCCTACTAAAACTTCCAACGTACACAGCCTCTCCTGCTCAATCTGCCCCAAATTCAACACTGAAATTGCGAACGTCCAGCGATTGCTCCTACACTAAAGGTGCCAGCCCTGAAAGCTCTTGCTGGTCCTCATCTCCCACTGGCATCCTCTCAAACGAACCACAAACACTTGGGCTCTGAACTTGTTTCGCCTACTAAAACTTCCAACGTACACAGCCTCTCCTGCTCAATCTAGCCAGAGCTCAACACCTTAATTGCGAACGTCCGGCGATTGCTCCTACACTAAAGGTGCCAGCCCTGAAAGCTCTTGCTGGTCCTCATCTCCCACTGGTAACCTCTCAAACGAACCACAAACACTTGGGCTCTGAACTTGATTAAGCTACTAAAACTTCCAACGTACACAGCCTCTCCTGCTCAATCTGGCCAGAGCTCAACACCGAAATTGCGAACGTCCGGCGATTGCTCCTACACGAAAGGTGCCAGCCCTGAAAGCTCTTGCTGGTCCTCATCTCCCACTGGTAACCTCTCAAACGAACCACAAACACTTGGGCTCTGAACTTGATTAAGCTACTAAAACTTCCAACGTACACAGCCTCTCCTGCTCAATCTGGCCAGAGCTCAACACCGAAATTGCGAACGTCCGGCGATTGCTCCTACACTAAAGGTGTCAGCCCTGAAAGCTCTTGCTGGTCCTCATCTCCCACTGGTAACCTCTCAAACGAACCACAAACACTTGGGCTCTGAACTTGTTTAGCCTACGAAAACTTCCAACGTACACAGCCTCTCCTGCTCAATCTGGCCAGAGCTCAACACCGAAACTGCGAACGTCCAGCGATTGCTCCTACACTAAAGGTGCCAGCCCTGAAAGCTCTTGCTGGTCCTCATCTCCCACTGGTAACCTCTCAAACGAACCACAAACACTTGGGCTCTGAACTTGTTTAGCCTACTAAAACTTCCAACGTACACAGCCTCTCCTGCTCAATCTGGCCAGAACTCAACACCGAAATTGCGAACGTCCAGCGATTGCTCCTACACTTAAGGTGCCAGCCCTGAAAGCTCTTGCTGGTCCTCATCTCCCACTGGTAACCTCTCAAATGAACCACAAACACTTGGGCTCTGAACTTGTTTAGCCTACTAAAACTTCCAACGTACACAGCCTCTCCTGCTCAATCTGGCCAGAGCTCAACACCGAAATTGCGAACGTCCGGCGATTGCTCCTACACTAAAGGTGCCAGCCCTGAAAGCTCTTGCTGGTCCTCATCTCCCACTGATAACCTCTCAAATGAACCACAAACACTTGGGCTCTGAACTTGTTTAGCCTACGAAAACTTCCAACGTACACAGCCTCTCCTGCTCAATCTGGCCAGAGCTCAACACCGAAATTGCGAACGTCCAGCGATTGCTCCTACACTAAAGGTGCCAGCCCTGAAAGCTCTTGCTGGTCCTCATCTCCCACTGGTAACCTCTCAAATGAACCACAAACACTTGGGCTCTGAACTTGTTTAGCCTACTAAAACTTCCAACGTACACAGCCTCTCCTGCTCAATGTGGCAAAAATTCAACACCGAAATTGTGAACGTCCGGCGATTGCTCCTACACTAAAGGTGCCAGCCCTGAAAGCTCTTGCTGGTCCTCATCTCCCACTGCTAACCTCTCAAACGAACCACAAACACTTGGGCTCTGAACTTGTTTAGCCTACTAAAACTTCCAACGTACACAGCCTCTCCTGCTCAATCTGCCCCAAATTCAACGCTGAAATTGCGAACGTCCAGCGATTGCTCCTACACTAAAGGTGCCAGCCCTGAAAGCTCTTGCTGGTCCTCATCTCCCACTGGTAACCTCTCAAATGAACCACAAACACTTGGGCTCTGAACTTGTTTAGCCTACGAAAACATCCAACGTACACAGCCTCTCCTGCTCAATCTGCCCCAAATTCAACACTGAAATTGCGAACGTCCAGCGATTGCTCCTACACTAAAGGTGCCAGCCCTGAAAGCTCTTGCTGGTCCTCATCTCCCACTGGCATCCTCTCAAACGAACCACAAACACTTGGGCTCTGAACTTGTTTCACCTACTAAAACTTCCAACGTACACAGCCTCTCCTGCTCAATCTAGCCAGAGCTCAACACCTTAATTGCGAACGTCCAGCGATTGCTCCTACACTAAAGGTGCCAGCCCTGAAAGCTCTTGCTGGTCCTCATCTCCCACTGGTAACCTCTCAAATGAACCACAAACACTTGGGCTCTGAACTTGTTTAGCCTACTAAAACTTCCAACGTACACAGCCTCTCCTGCTCAATGTGGCAAAAATTCAACACCGAAATTGTGAACCGTCCGGCGATTGCTCCTACACTAAAGGTGCCAGCCCTGAAAGCTCTTGCTGGTCCTCATCTCCCACTGGTAACCTCTCAAACGAACCACAAACACTTGGCCTCTGAACTTGTTTAGCCTACTAAAACTTCCAACGTACACAGCCTCTCCTGCTCAATCTGCCCCAAATTCAACACTGAAATTGCGAACGTCCAGCGATTGCTCCTACACTAAAGGTGCCAGCCCTGAAAGCTCTTGCTGGTCCTCATCTCCCACTGGCATCCTCTCAAACGAACCACAAACACTTGGGCTCTGAACTTGTTTCGCCTACTAAAACTTCCAACGTACACAGCCTCTCCTGCTCAATCTAGCCAGAGCTCAACACCTTAATTGCGAACGTCCGGCGATTGCTCCTACACTAAAGGTGCCAGCCCTGAAAGCTCTTGCTGGTCCTCATCTCCCACTGGTAACCTCTCAAACGAACCACAAACACTTGGGCTCTGAACTTGATTAAGCTACTAAAACTTCCAACGTACACAGCCTCTCCTGCTCAATCTGGCCAGAGCTCAACACCGAAATTGCGAACGTCCGGCGATTGCTCCTACACTAAAGGTGCCAGCCCTGAAAGCTCTTGCTGGTCCTCATCTCCCACTGGTAACCTCTCAAACGAACCACAAACACTTGGGCTCTGAACTTGTTTAGCCTACGAAAACTTCCAACGTACACAGCCTCTCCTGCTCAATCTGGCCAAAATTCAACACCGAAATTGCAAACGTCCAGCGATTGCTCCTACACTAAAGGTGCCAGCCCTGAAAGCTCTTGCTGGTCCTCATCTCCCACTGGTAACCTCTCAAACGAACCACAAACACTTAGGCTCTGAACCTGTTTAGCCTACTAAAACTTCCAACGTACACAGCCTCTCCTGCTCAATCTGGCCAGAGCTCAACACCGAAATTGCGAACGTCCAGCGATTGCTCCTACACTAAAGGTGCCAGCCCTGAAAGCTCTTGCTGGTCCTCATCTCCCACTGGTAACCTCTCAAACGAACCACAAACACTTGGGCTCTGAACTTGTTTAGCCTACTAAAACTTCCAACGTACACAGCCTCTCCTGCTCAATCTGGCCAGAGCTCAACACCGAAATTGCGAACGTCCAGCGATTGCTCCTACACTAAAGGTGCCAGCCCTGAAAGCTCTTGCTGGTCCTCATCTCCCACTGGTAACCTCTCAAACGAACCACAAACACTTGGGCTCTGAACTTGTTTAGCCTACTAAAACTTCCAACGTACACAGCCTCTCCTGCTCAATCTGGCCAGAGCTCAACACCGAAATTGCGAACGTCCAGCGATTGCTCCTACACTAAAGGTGCCAGCCCTGAAAGCTCTTGCTGGTCCTCATCTCCCACTGGTAACCTCTCAAACGAACCACAAACACTTGGGCTCTGAACTTGTTTAGCCTACGAAAACTTCCAACGTACACAGCCTCTCCTGCTCAATCTGGCCAGAGCTCAACACCGAAATTGCGAACGTCCAGCGATTGCTCCTACACTAAAGGTGCCAGCCCTGAAAGCTCTTGCTGGTCCTCATCTCCCACTGGTAACCTCTCAAACGAACCACAAACACTTGGGCTCTGAACTTGTTTAGCCTACTAAAACTTCCAACGTACACAGCCTCTCCTGCTCAATCTGGCCAGAGCTCAACACCGAAATTGCGAACGTCCAGCGATTGCTCCTACACTAAAGGTGCCAGCCCTGAAAGCTCTTGCTGGTCCTCATCTCCCACTGGTAACCTCTCAAACGAACCACAAACACTTGGGCTCTGAACTTGTTTAGCCTACGAAAACTTCCAACGTACACAGCCTCTCCTGCTCAATCTGGCCAGAGCTCAACACCGAAATTGCGAACGTCCAGCGATTGCTCCTACACTAAAGGTGCCAGCCCTGAAAGCTCTTGCTGGTCCTCATCTCCCACTGGTAACCTCTCAAACGAACCACAAACACTTGGGCTCTGAACTTGTTTAGCCTACGAAAACTTCCAACGTACACAGCCTCTCCTGCTCAATCTGGCCAGAGCTCAACACCGAAATTGCGAACGTCCAGCGATTGCTCCTACACTAAAGGTGCCAGCCCTGAAAGCTCTTGCTGGTCCTCATCTCCCACTGGTAACCTCTCAAACGAACCACAAACACTTGGGCTCTGAACTTGTTTAGCCTACGAAAACTTCCAACGTACACAGCCTCTCCTGCTCAATCTGCCCGAAATTCAACAACGAAATTGCGAACGTCCGGCGATTGCTCCTACACTAAAGGTGCCAGCCCTGAAAGCTCTTGCTGGTCCTCATCTCCCACTGGTAACCTCTCAAACGAACCACAAACACTTGGGCTCTGAACTTGTTTAGCCTACTAAAACTTCCAACGTACACAGCCTCTCCTGCTCAATCTGCCCGAAATTCAACACCGAAATTGCGAACGTCCAGCGATTGCTCCTACACTAAAGGTGCCAGCCCTGAAAGCTCTTGCTGGTCCTCATCTCCCACTGGTAACCTCTCAAACGAACCACAAACACTTGGGCTCTGAACTTGTTTAGCCTACTAAAACTTCCAACGTACACAGCCTCTCCTGCTCAGTCTAGCCAGAGCTCAACACCTTAATTGCGAACGTCCAGCGATTGCTCCTACACTAAAGGTGCCAGCCCTGAAAGCTCTTGCTGGTCCTCATCTCCCACTGGTAACCTCTCAAACGAACCACAAACACTTGGGCTCTGAACTTGTTTAGCCTACGAAAACTTCCAACGTACACAGCCTCTCCTGCTCAATCTGGCCAGAGCTCAACACCGAAATTGCGAACGTCCGGCGATTGCTCCTACACTAAAGGTGCCAGCCCTGAAAGCTCTTGCTGGTCCTCATCTCCCACTGGTAACCTCTCAAACGAACCACAAACACTTGGGCTCTGAACTTGTTTAGCCTACGAAAACTTCCAACGTACACAGCCTCTCCTGCTCAATCTGGCCAGAGCTCAACACCGAAATTGCGAACGTCCAGCGATTGCTCCTACACTAAAGGTGCCAGCCCTGAAAGCTCTTGCTGGTCCTCATCTCCCACTGGTAACCTCTCAAACGAACCACAAACACTTGGGCTCTGAACTTGTTTAGCCTACGAAAACTTCCAACGTACACAGCCTCTCCTGCTCAATCTGGCCAGAGCTCAACACCGAAATTGCGAACGTCCAGGGATTGCTCCTACACTAAAGGTGCCAGCCCTGAAAGCTCTTGCTGGTCCTCATCTCCCACTGGTAACCTCTCAAACGAACCACAAACACTTGGGCTCTGAACTTGTTTAGCCTACTAAAACTTCCAACGTACACAGCCTCTCCTGCTCAATCTGCCCGAAATTCAACACCGAAATTGCGAACGTCCAGCGATTGCTCCTACACTAAAGGTGCCAGCCCTGAAAGCTCTTGCTGGTCCTCATCTCCCACTGGTAACCTCTCAAACGAACCACAAACACTTGGGCTCTGAACTTGTTTAGCCTACTAAAACTTCCAACGTACACAGCCTCTCCTGCTCAGTCTAGCCAGAGCTCAACACCTTAATTGCGAACGTCCAGCGATTGCTCCTACACTAAAGGTGCCAGCCCTGAAAGCTCTTGCTGGTCCTCATCTCCCACTGGTAACCTCTCAAACGAACCACAAACACTTGGGCTCTGAACTTGATTAAGCTACTAAAACTTCCAACGTACACAGCCTCTCCTGCTCAATCTAGCCAGAGCTCAACACCGAAATTGCGAACGTCCGGCGATTGCTCCTACACTAAAGGTGCCAGCCCTGAAAGCTCTTGCTGGTCCTCATCTCCCACTGGTAACCTCTCAAACGAACCACAAACACTTGGGCTCTGAACTTGTTTAGCCTACGAAAACTTCCAACGTACACAGCCTCTCCTGCTCAATCTGGCCAGAGCTCAACACCGAAATTGCGAACGTCCGGCGATTGCTCCTACACTAAAGGTGCCAGCCCTGAAAGCTCTTGCTGGTCCTCATCTCCCACTGGTAACCTCTCAAATGAACCACAAACACTTGGGCTCTGAACTTGTTTAGCCTACTAAAACTTCCAACGTACACAGCCTCTCCTGCTCAATCTGCCCGAAATTCAACACCGAAATTGCGAACGTCCAGCGATTGCTCCTACACTAAAGGTGCCAGCCCTGAAAGCTCTTGCTGGTCCTCATCTCCCACTGGTAACCGCTCAAACGAACCACAAACACTTGGGCTCTGAACTTGTTTAGCCTACTAAAACTTCCAACGTACACAGCCTCTCCTGCTCAGTCTAGCCAGAGCTCAACACCTTAATTGCGAACGTCCAGCGATTGCTCCTACACTAAAGGTGCCAGCCCTGAAAGCTCTTGCTGGTCCTCATCTCCCACTGGTAACCTCTCAAACGAACCACAAACACTTGGGCTCTGAACTTGTTTAGCCTACGAAAACTTCCAACGTACACAGCCTCTCCTGCTCAATCTGGCCAGAGCTCAACACCGAAATTGCGAACGTCCGGCGATTGCTCCTACACTAAAGGTGCCAGCCCTGAAAGCTCTTGCTGGTCCTCATCTCCCACTGGTAACCTCTCAAATGAACCACAAACACTTGGGCTCTGAACTTGTTTAGCCTACTAAAACTTCCAACGTACACAGCCTCTCCTGCTCAATCTGGCCAGAGCTCAACACCGAAATTGCGAACGTCCAGCGATTGCTCCTACACTAAAGGTGCCAGCCCTGAAAGCTCTTGCTGGTCCTCATCTCCCACTGGTAACCTCTCAAATGAACCACAAACACTTGGGCTCTGAACTTGTTTAGCCTACTAAAACTTCCAACGTACACAGCCTCTCCTGCTCAATGTGGCAAAAATTCAACACCGAAATTGTGAACGTCCGGCGATTGCTCCTACACTAAAGGTGCCAGCCCTGAAAGCTCTTGCTGGTCCTCATCTCCCACTGGTAACCTCTCAAACGAACCACAAACACTTGGGCTCTGAACTTGTTTAGCCTACTAAAACTTCCAACGTACACAGCCTCTCCTGCTCAATCTGCCCAAATTCAACACTGAAATTGCGAACGTCCAGCGATTGCTCCTACACTAAAGGTGCCAGCCCTGAAAGCTCTTGCTGGTCCTCATCTCCCACTGGCATCCTCTCAAACGAACCACAAACACTTGGGCTCTGAACTTGTTTCGCCTACTAAAACTTCCAACGTACACAGCCTCTCCTGCTCAATCTAGCCAGAGCTCAACACCTTAATTGCGAACGTCCGGCGATTGCTCCTACACTAAAGGTGCCAGCCCTGAAAGCTCTTGCTGGTCCTCATCTCCCACTGGTAACCTCTCAAACGAACCACAAACACTTGGGCTCTGAACTTGATTAAGCTACTAAAACTTCCAACGTACACAGCCTCTCCTGCTCAATCTGGCCAGAGCTCAACACCGAAATTGCGAACGTCCGGCGATTGCTCCTACACGAAAGGTGCCAGCCCTGAAAGCTCTTGCTGGTCCTCATCTCCCACTGGTAACCTCTCAAACGAACCACAAACACTTGGGCTCTGAACTTGATTAAGCTACTAAAACTTCCAACGTACACAGCCTCTCCTGCTCAATCTGGCCAGAGCTCAACACCGAAATTGCGAACGTCCGGCGATTGCTCCTACACTAAAGGTGCCAGCCCTGAAAGCTCTTGCTGGTCCTCATCTCCCACTGGTAACCTCTCAAACGAACCACAAACACTTGGGCTCTGAACTTGTTTAGCCTACGAAAACTTCCAACGTACACAGCCTCTCCTGCTCAATCTGGCCAGAGCTCAACACCGAAACTGCGAACGTCCAGCGATTGCTCCTACACTAAAGGTGCCAGCCCTGAAAGCTCTTGCTGGTCCTCATCTCCCACTGGTAACCTCTCAAATGAACCACAAACACTTGGGCTCTGAACTTGTTTAGCCTACTAAAACTTCCAACGTACACAGCCTCTCCTGCTCAATCTGGCCAGAACTCAACACCGAAATTGCGAACGTCCAGCGATTGCTCCTACACTTAAGGTGCCAGCCCTGAAAGCTCTTGCTGGTCCTCATCTCCCACTGGTAACCTCTCAAATGAACCACAAACACTTGGGCTCTGAACTTGTATAGCCTACTAAAACTTCCAACGTACACAGCCTCTCCTGCTCAGTCTAGCCAGAGCTCAACACCTTAATTGCGAACGTCCAGCGATTGCTCCTACACTAAAGGTGCCAGCCCTGAAAGCTCTTGCTGGTCCTCATCTCCCACTGGTAACCTCTCAAACGAACCACAAACACTTGGGCTCTGAACTTGTTTAGCCTACGAAAACTTCCAACGTACACAGCCTCTCCTGCTCAATCTGGCCAGAGCTCAACACCGAAATTGCGAACGTCCGGCGATTGCTCCTACACA
>NW_026776443.1:5000-58125 GCF_030936135.1 Gavia stellata
AACCCTAACCCTAACCCTAACCCTAACCCTAACCCTAACCCTAACCCTAACCCTAACCCTAACCCTAACCCTAACCCTAACCCTAACCCTAACCCTAACCCTAACCCTAACCCTAACCCTAACCCTAACCCTAACCCTAACCCTAACCCTAACCCTAACCCTAACCCTAACCCTAACCCTAACCCTAACCCTAACCCTAACCCTAACCCTAACCCTAACCCTAACCCTAACCCTAACCCTAACCCTAACCCTAACCCTAACCCTAACCCTAACCCTAACCCTAACCCTAACCCTAACCCTAACCCTAACCCTAACCCTAACCCTAACCCTAACCCTAACCCTAACCCTAACCCTAACCCTAACCCTAACCCTAACCCTAACCCTAACCCTAACCCTAACCCTAACCCTAACCCTAACCCTAACCCTAACCCTAACCCTAACCCTAACCCTAACCCTAACCCTAACCCTAACCCTAACCCTAACCCTAACCCTAACCCTAACCCTAACCCTAACCCTAACCCTAACCCTAACCCTAACCCTAACCCTAACCCTAACCCTAACCCTAACCCTAACCCTAACCCTAACCCTAACCCTAACCCTAACCCTAACCCTAACCCTAACCCTAACCCTAACCCTAACCCTAACCCTAACCCTAACCCTAACCCTAACCCTAACCCTAACCCTAACCCTAACCCTAACCCTAACCCTAACCCTAACCCTAACCCTAACCCTAACCCTAACCCTAACCCTAACCCTAACCCTAACCCTAACCCTAACCCTAACCCTAACCCTAACCCTAACCCTAACCCTAACCCTAACCCTAACCCTAACCCTAACCCTAACCCTAACCCTAACCCTAACCCTAACCCTAACCCTAACCCTAACCCTAACCCTAACCCTAACCCTAACCCTAACCCTAACCCTAACCCTAACCCTAACCCTAACCCTAACCCTAACCCTAACCCTAACCCTAACCCTAACCCTAACCCTAACCCTAACCCTAACCCTAACCCTAACCCTAACCCTAACCCTAACCCTAACCCTAACCCTAACCCTAACCCTAACCCTAACCCTAACCCTAACCCTAACCCTAACCCTAACCCTAACCCTAACCCTAACCCTAACCCTAACCCTAACCCTAACCCTAACCCTAACCCTAACCCTAACCCTAACCCTAACCCTAACCCTAACCCTAACCCTAACCCTAACCCTAACCCTAACCCTAACCCTAACCCTAACCCTAACCCTAACCCTAACCCTAACCCTAACCCTAACCCTAACCCTAACCCTAACCCTAACCCTAACCCTAACCCTAACCCTAACCCTAACCCTAACCCTAACCCTAACCCTAACCCTAACCCTAACCCTAACCCTAACCCTAACCCTAACCCTAACCCTAACCCTAACCCTAACCCTAACCCTAACCCTAACCCTAACCCTAACCCTAACCCTAACCCTAACCCTAACCCTAACCCTAACCCTAACCCTAACCCTAACCCTAACCCTAACCCTAACCCTAACCCTAACCCTAACCCTAACCCTAACCCTAACCCTAACCCTAACCCTAACCCTAACCCTAACCCTAACCCTAACCCTAACCCTAACCCTAACCCTAACCCTAACCCTAACCCTAACCCTAACCCTAACCCTAACCCTAACCCTAACCCTAACCCTAACCCTAACCCTAACCCTAACCCTAACCCTAACCCTAACCCTAACCCTAACCCTAACCCTAACCCTAACCCTAACCCTAACCCTAACCCTAACCCTAACCCTAACCCTAACCCTAACCCTAACCCTAACCCTAACCCTAACCCTAACCCTAACCCTAACCCTAACCCTAACCCTAACCCTAACCCTAACCCTAACCCTAACCCTAACCCTAACCCTAACCCTAACCCTAACCCTAACCCTAACCCTAACCCTAACCCTAACCCTAACCCTAACCCTAACCCTAACCCTAACCCTAACCCTAACCCTAACCCTAACCCTAACCCTAACCCTAACCCTAACCCTAACCCTAACCCTAACCCTAACCCTAACCCTAACCCTAACCCTAACCTAACCCTAACCCTAACCCTAACCCTAACCCTAACCCTAACCCTAACCCTAACCCTAACCCTAACCCTAACCCTAACCCTAACCCTAACCCTAACCCTAACCCTAACCCTAACCCTAACCCTAACCCTAACCCTAACCCTAACCCTAACCCTAACCCTAACCCTAACCCTAACCCTAACCCTAACCCTAACCCTAACCCTAACCCTAACCCTAACCCTAACCCTAACCCTAACCCTAACCCTAACCCTAACCCTAACCCTAACCCTAACCCTAACCCTAACCCTAACCCTAACCCTAACCCTAACCCTAACCCTAACCCTAACCCTAACCCTAACCCTAACCCTAACCCTAACCCTAACCCTAACCCTAACCCTAACCCTAACCCTAACCCTAACCCTAACCCTAACCCTAACCCTAACCCTAACCCTAACCCTAACCCTAACCCTAACCCTAACCCTAACCCTAACCCTAACCCTAACCCTAACCCTAACCCTAACCCTAACCCTAACCCTAACCCTAACCCTAACCCTAACCCTAACCCTAACCCTAACCCTAACCCTAACCCTAACCCTAACCCTAACCCTAACCCTAACCCTAACCCTAACCCTAACCCTAACCCTAACCCTAACCCTAACCCTAACCCTAACCCTAACCCTAACCCTAACCCTAACCCTAACCCTAACCCTAACCCTAACCCTAACCCTAACCCTAACCCTAACCCTAACCCTAACCCTAACCCTAACCCTAACCCTAACCCTAACCCTAACCCTAACCCTAACCCTAACCCTAACCCTAACCCTAACCCTAACCCTAACCCTAACCCTAACCCTAACCCTAACCCTAACCCTAACCCCTAACCCTAACCCTAACCCTAACCCTAACCCTAACCCTAACCCTAACCCTAACCCTAACCCTAACCCTAACCCTAACCCTAACCCTAACCCTAACCCTAACCCTAACCCTAACCCTAACCCTAACCCTAACCCTAACCCTAACCCTAACCCTAACCCTAACCCCTAACCCTAACCCCTAACCCTAACCCCTAACCCTAACCCTAACCCTAACCCTAACCCTAACCCTAACCCTAACCCTAAACCCTAACCCCTAACCCCTAACCCTAACCCTAACCCTAACCCTAACCCTAACCCCTAACCCCTAACCCCTAACCCCTAACCCCTAACCCTAACCCTAACCCTAACCCTAACCCTAACCCTAACCCTAACCCTAACCCTAACCCTAATGGGTGACCCTAACCCTAACCCTAACCCTAACCCTAACCCTAACCCTAACCCTAACCCCTAACCCTAACCCTAACCCTAACCCTAACCCTAACCCCTAAACCTAAACCTAAACCTAAACCTAAACCTAAACCCTAAACCTAAACCCTAAACCTAAACCTAAACCCTAAACTAAACCCTAAACCTAAACCCTAAACCTAAACCCTAAACCTAAACCCTAAACCTAAGTACTAACCCCTAACCCTAACCCTAACCCTAACCCTAACCCTAACCCTAAGTACTAACTCCTAACCAGTAACCCCCTAACCCTAACCGCCGGTGTTTAATACAGCTCTTCCGGTGTTAGAGAGACACTTCCGGTAAAATGGCGCCCACTTCTAGTTGCCGGGTGTCGACTTGTGGTGTTACAGAGGGACTTCCGGTAGAGTGGCGACCACTTCCGGTCGCTGAGTGGTGACTTCCGGTGATACAGAGGTATTTCAGGTTGAATGGCGGTGACTTTCGGCGTTGCACAGGCATTTCCGATAAGATGGAGGTCAGTTCTGGTCGTGGGGCACTCACTTCCGCTGTCGGGCACTCACTTCCGGCCGCGGGGCACCGCTGGGAGTTCCGGTTTCCGTACGGGGCACTCACTTCCGCTGTCGGACACTCTCTTCCGGCCGCGGGGCACCCGTGGGATATCCGGTTGCCGTACAGGGCACTCACTTCCGCTGTCGGACACTCTCTTCCGGCCGCGGGGCACCCCTGGGATATCCGGTTGCCGTACAGCGCACTCACTTCCGCTGTCGGACACTCTCTTCCGGCCGCGGGGCACCCCTGGGATATCCGGTTGCCGTACAGGGCACTCACTTCCGCTGTCGGACACTCTCTTCCGGCCGCGGGGCACCCCTGGGATATCCGGTTTCCGTACAGGGCACTCACTTCTGCTGTCGGACACTCTCTTCCGGCCGCCGGGCACCCCTGGGATATCCGGTTGCCGTACAGGGCACTCACTTCCGCTGTCGGATACTCTCTTCCGGCCGCGGGGCACCCGTGGGATATCCGGTTGCCGTACAGGGCACTCACTTCCGCTGTCGGACACTCACTTCCGGCCGCGGGGCACCGCTGGGATTTCCGGTTGCCGTACAGGGCACTCACTTCCGCTGTCGGAGAGTCACTTCCGGCCGCGGGGCACCGCTGGGATTTCCGGTTTCCGTACAGGGTGCTCACTTCCTGTGTGGGGAAGTCCCTTCCTGTGTTGGAGGACTTCCGGAATCATAGAGTTTCTGTCTTGGTGGTCCTGGACGACTGCGGGATCATAGAGTTTCCGTCTCGATGGCTGTGGAGGACGGTGGGGTCATATGGTTTCCATCTTGGTGGCTGTGGAGGACTCCCGCATCATTGAGTTTCTGTGTTGGTGGCCCTGGAGGACTCTGGGATCATAGAGTTTTGGTGATTTTTTTTTGTTTTGCATTTTAAGTTTTTTTTCTGTGCAGACTGTTATTGTTTTGCGAATGCTTTATTTTGTTAGGTAGGGTTACTTATTTTGTAATATTTGTGGATATTTGTTGTGTGGTGGTTTTTTTTTTTTTTTTACATTATTTTCAGTATTTATGGGATAGTGTTTTGCTTTGGTGGTGGTTGAGTGAGAGAGTGTGTGAATTTTGGGTGTGGTGATTGTCAGTGAGTGAGTATGGTGGTAAAAAAAAATTAAAAATAATATGTCTGGTGCAGCAGTAGAAAATGGCTTGCTCCCTGGGAGAAAATATTGGGTTGGGTTGTTTTTTTTTTTTTAAATTTCATTTAATTTTCTCCCAGGGAGTATGCCATTTTCTACTGCTGTTACAATTTCCTACTGCTGTTACAATTTGGAATAGAAATTTAATTATGTGCTGGTCCAAAAAATGCAAAGGCATGCATAGACCAAAAAATATTACTGCACAATACAGCGTAACAAGAACTCTCCGAACAGTCAGAGCCAGACAAAAACAAAGACGTGACAAGGAGGGGGGACTCGTGCATCTGCTACTGCCACGGAAAGGACCGAGACCCACGGCTGTAACACTAGGCATCTAAGACCGGGACAGAGAGAGGCAAACACCTGCGACCCCCGGGCAGCAGCAAAGACAAATGGAACGCGTGGACAAAAAAAAACCACCCCAGACAACAGAGAGGAAAGGGAGACGAAGAAACCGAGGCGCGGGAGACAAAAAGAGCAAATGCTTCTTTATTACAACGTCGTTGCATCAATTTTCCCTTGTTTACCTTAAGCTACTCCAAAAACTACGCCTCGTTAGGGTTCCGACTACCCTCGTTAGCTCTCTAGGCAAAAAAGGTTACTACAGCTTCCCTAAGAGCTTTCCATCTGTACTGCTCCATTTGATACTTTCCTTTACCCGTACACCGGTTTAATCCACGCCCTCTCTCGTCGTCCTCACCTTTTTGAGAGGGCTGCTTGGCGTGGGCGGCTATTAGGCCCGAGTTTAGTTTACGTTGCTTCAAATGCCTCGCAGTTCTAACGAAGGAAAACCCTTTACTCTACTGCTAGCACACGAGATCTACTTTACAGACCGGAAGATGCACGCTTTCCGGCAACCCCTGCACAGCTACGTTTACCTCTGCGTATCGGCTACCATCCCTCGTGTGCCTATTCCCGTCTTTACGTTACCATTTACAAAATTTGCCGCTGCCGGTCCCGAGCCGGACGGACTTTGCGGTCCCGTGACTGCTTTCCATTTTTTTCCCTCCCGCGTAGAGCCGCCTACGGGCGTGCGAGGCGCGCGTCTCGCTTTGTACTTCCCTTTGCCTTTTCGGTCATCGCCGTGCTTTCGAGGGGGATGCGCTACCACCTGTCTTTTAAACCTTTTTGGTGTTAAAATCGGTCCTTTTCTGACTCCTAGTCGGCGTTACAGTACGTACGCCTACAGTTCGACTCTATGCTGTTCTTTACCTACCACGATACAAGTACGCTCTGCATAGTAAATCAAGCGATCCGTACTATTCCTCGTGTTCGGTTTTTAGTCATTTCTCTTATAAATACCTTTACGCTCCATAAACTTTACCGCTACCTTCATAGGCACGGCAACTCTTTAGCACCTGCGATTCTCGGGTTAGGACGCTCTTCCGCATTCCTCCCTCCCGTTACATCCGCCGCTTTACATCCAGACATTTTCCGCTTCGTTGCGACATTGTCTCCACCGTTTGCGTTCCCGGGCCAAAAGCCGGCGAGCCCCGCTTCTCTCAACGTGCGCTCAACCGCGGCGCCTACGCGCATAAATAAAATGCGGTCGGTTTCAGTACATCGGAAACTACAAAGCCCTTAAAAATTATTTACAGTCACACCCAAGTACAATACAGTTAGGCCCACCCACTTTGCAATCGAGCCCTCCTTGACGCCGGCTCCCTCGTCTGACTCCCCACGCCCTTCTACCGGAATATCTGTGACCGTATTCCCACGACCGTACGCTAAACGCCATACCTCCCTGCAACGACAGGCAAACGTCCCATTCCAGGGGAGCGCTCCCCAGGAACACCGTTCCCAGGGGCCTCAAAACCAAAACAACCTCGAGAAACCGCCCTGCCTGCCGAAACCCCGGCCCCGGCCCGACCTCCGCCCCGACGTCGGCGACGAACGTCGCCTCGCAGAGCGGCCGGGACCGGGGGAAAAAAAACCCCAGCTGGGGGAAGAAAAAAAAAAATCCCCCAGCCGGGGCTTTTTTTATTCTAATTCTCTTTTCAAATGTCCAAAACAGACACCACTCTCAACTCCACCTCCAACCTGCGGGGAAAAACACATCAGGTAAAACACAGTTCAGTATACAAGGCTAAGCACCTTCGCAACACACCGCTCATTCAGCTACCGCCTAAACCGCCCCTCGCTCGCGCATCATCCGCTCCCGCCACCCACCCGCCCCGAGGGGCCGGCGCCCGTTTCCGCCACGCTCCTGGGAACGGCGTTCCCGGGGGCCTCCGAAGAAAAATCGCCCTGCCTGCCAAAACCCCGGCCCCGGCCCGACCTCCGCCCCGACGTCGGCGACGAACGTCGCCTCGCAGAGCGGCCGGGACCGGGGGAAAAAAAACCCAGCTGGGGGAAGAAAAAAAAAATCCCCCAGCTGGGGTTTTTTTTATTCTAATTCTCTTTTCAAATGTCCAAAACAGACACCACTCTCAACTCCACCTCCAACCTGCGGGGAAAAACACATCAGGTAAAAACCAGTTCAGTATACAAGGCTAAGCACCTTCGCAACACACCGCTCATTCAGCTACCGCCTAAACCGCCCCTCGCTCGCGCATCATCCGCTCCCGCCACCCACCCGCCCCGAGGGGCCGGCGCCCGTTTCCGCCACGCTCCTGGGAACGGCGTTCCCGGGGGCCTCCGAAGAAAAACGACCCTGCCTGCCAAAACCCCGGCCCTGGCCCGACGTCCACCCAAACAGTAGCAATACAGGTCACCTTGCAGAGCACCTCCAAACATGGGGGTGGTGGGGGTGCAGGGCAGGCACAGGGAAGGAACCCACCGGGAGAAAGAAAAACGAAAAACCACAAAAAACCAACCACACCCACCCTGGCTGGTTTTTCTTCCCCCCCAAATGTCTGAAAAAAATTTTATTGCATCTGTGCATACAACCTGCAAGGGAGTATTAAAAAACACCACACCCCAACACAATTATACAAGCTGAGGCATATGCAAAACATGCCCCTCGTTGAGCTACCGTGCAAACAGCTCCTCCCCCTCTCGGCTCATCGATTCTACCGCCCGCCAGGACGAGGCGTCGCTCCGTGTCTGCGCGCTCCCCAGAGCCTCGATAATCGCCCCGCCCTCGAAAACCCAGGCCTGAGCCCATCCTCCTTCCAAAGGCAGGCGACAAACATCGCATTGCAGAGTGGCCGGGACCGAGGGAAAACACAACCGCCCAGCTGGGGGAGAAAAAAAAAAAAACAACTACAACACACCCAGCTGGGGGATTTCTCCCCCCATTTGTATTGTTAAAAAAGGTTTTACTATCTCAACAGTAATTACGACCCACAACAAAACAATTGACACATACAAGGTTAGACGCATTCAAAAAACAAACGCTCATTCAACATGCGCTCGATTCCACCCCTCGCTCTAAACATCTCCGTTTCACCACCTGCCCGCCACCGCGGCGCATCGCCCCGGTTCTACAGCCGCTCCCAGAACCGCCTCGCCGCGTTCCTCGAACGTCCGATTCCAATGCGTCGGCGCTCATCGCCGTAAGTCGAGGAAGACTCCTCGCTACACGTGCCGCTCCCTCTCGGTTGCTTTTATTTCTACGCTCCGGCAAAAGTTGCACGAGGATTTGCTCCGGGGATCCGAACGGCCCCACGGTGCCCGCATAATGCGGCAGAAGGGACTCCACAGCCCGCTTGCCTGTAGCTACCGGCTATCCCCAAAAACACCCCATGCAACCTTCGCCCAAACAGGCCACGCTAATCAACGTATCTGCATCCCACATTTGGGCCGCTCCACCCCGAGCGGTATCGCTACGCACACAGACAAAGCTGCGCCACCTCAAACACGCAAACAAATGCGATGTAAGGCTGCGAGAACGGCGCATGGGGTAGAGTTAACGCCGGACCAAAACGCAGCCTCGCGTTAAGCGCGACGATGCCGCGGCCGCTCCGGCGCGGCCTGCGGTGCGAGAAGGCTGCGGCTCCGGACCGAAGGTAGGCAACGAGGCTGCAATGACCACTCAAGACAAAATGCCAGGAAATACTTAAGACCACGATGACACAGGGAACAAACCCCTGGAAGAACTTGAGAGAGACGCTCGGCAAGAGAAGACCCAATAGCAAAGCCCTACTGAGAGCCGTGACACAGACTGGTCAAACACGCCTATGACGCTAAACCGGACCGGCAGCTTTCCGCTTCTACGTCACGCTGCGAAACATGACACGGTCGATTGGCAACACACCAATAACTGGAGACCGAAACGATGCCGCGGACGGCTACTCCGATCGCAGGATGAAGCGAGTATGCCAGAGCTTCCTCAGACGAGAAAGCCAAGACGCATCAACGTATTAGGTAAGGCGCACATACAAAAACATGCTAGACATACAACATGACCCTACCCGCTCATCCCAGAGCCGCTTTCAACGGTGCGCGCACCTCGCGACCTTTTACGCCCGCTACCCGCGTGCGGCTCGCTCCCCGCAAACTACCCTCTCGTTACCCTGCCGTTTGGAGATGCGAGGTCCCCGCTCCCCACCGCTTCGCTTTCACGGTGCTGCGGGTCACCGTATATCCTCAGTGGCCATCCTCAATAGCAGCTGCTTCACATAAAAGCAAGGTTCCTTTACTCACCTCATGTCCCTCGGTCACCCACAAGAACAACACACACAGCTGTTTAATACATGCTTCATCCATGAGAGAGCAGCTCGCCAAAGCTCCGCTTCTCTGCTGTACTCCGACTCAAAAAAACACACACGCATTGCGGACAGTGTCCTCTAGCGCTTAACCCCAGAGCGTCATAACGACCGAGACGCCCCAAAGCGACCGACCGTGCAGAGACCCATCACGCAGCTCCTTGGACATGGGCATCTCAGCCGTTTCCAGAGGCTTGCCACAGGGCACCTGCAATAACAGTAGGATAACCGTTACCGACTTGCCACCTTAGATCACGCCACCTCGCAATCCCGCCGGGATCCGCTCGGCTCCCGTTCACATGCGCAGACACCCGAAAGTCACCTTAACTCTCTACACCGGCTACACGATGCCATACATTGCGACACACTCACATTGCTCACCACAAAACCCAAGTACAGACACAGGACAGTCTCAAATGGCTGTCAACCCAAGTACAGAGCTGCGCAAGACAGTCTCACGCAGCAGTCTGTACAAGTACGGAGCGACACAACCGCACGGGAAAACCAAGTACAGAGCACTGCAAAGCAAAGCCGTCTCACACGGCAGTCTGTACTAGTGCTGAGCAACACACTGGAAAACTAAGTAGACTGACACAACGCACCGCAAAGCAAGTCAGTCTCGCACGGCAGTCCGTACCAGCGTGGAGCGACACAAACGCGCTGCAGAGCCGAGTGCGAAGCGACGCAAACGCGCTGCAGAGCAAGACGGTCTCGGGTGGCAGTCAATACAGGCGCAGAGCGATACAATGCACTAGAAACCCAAATACAGAGCGATACAAATGTGCTATAAAACCAAACACAGAGCATTGCAACGCACTACAAAACCAGAACGATACACATGTGAGAAGCACAGCTTTAAGACCTAAGCCTATAGGAACGCAGCGTTCGAGTGTTGTAGGGGATCTCTGCAGAAACAGAACTTTCAAGAGCTGGTCCAGATGGCCTCCGCAAAGGCAACCCTCCGGAAACACCTGCGATGCAAAACACACTTTAGGCTCCGATCACAGGACCGGAATTGCGTGACAGGCTCTACGTCAAAGCAATGAGACGTTCGAGACCCTCCGGACACCTACCGAGGCACGTGCTGACAGCGGAGAGCCTGCGGGGCAGAACGTAGAGACCTATGGAAGGCTCCATATAGGAGACAGAACACAGACTACACCGGCGACACCGGGACGCAGACCGGAATTGTTCACATCTTGCGGAACGGACCCCGGGCCCTCTATCCGCCAACAAACTTAACGGAGCCCAAATAACCCTCTCCGCAACCCTGACGTTAGACGCCCCCTGCTGGCCTCACCCCACCTACCGCTTCCGCCCCTCGACTTAGCTTTCGGAGGGCAGGGTCCACAATCCATCCTCATTGGGAGCACATCATCTAACCGGGATGTTCCCGCATTCACCGAGTTCCTCTTCATCACCTGCAAAGACAGAGCGCCGCCGGTCACTGACACGCCAGCCATCGATTCCAAAGTCACCTGCTGCGGCCCCGATTGCTTCTGGCACCTAAGATACCAAGAGACACAAAGTTATCATTGGGCTTATGAGAGGTCACCGGCCCCGGGCTCCTCCTCGCTGCTACCTAGCTCGCCACAGGTGGTCATCCAATTCCAAAGGCAGCCTGCACAGCACCTGCAAAACCAAAAAGGTAAATACTTAAGTGAGTTGCCATATAATACTTCGCTACTAATCACCGACCTGGCCGACAACTCCTCACCTTCTCAGACTGCTCGTCAGCTGTGGCTTTGTCCCTACGAGGCTGCGTGCGGCACCTGCAAAAACCGAAGCAAAAGGCACATGCTGAGATACTGCCCAAAACCGCAGCCTGTCCGCAGTTACTCCCCATCTCCTGCTCTTTACCTTGGCTGCTCGCTGGCCCCGCCTCTGCCATTTACAGGTTGCCAGGTAGAGGCTCGGGTACCACCTGTAAATCGTTAACACAAGATGCTCATAAAATTCACCAGCAATACAACACCTGAAAAATAACTGCTACTTCAGCCCACTAATCACAGCTCACCTTATCCGAGTCGGCTCCAGAGCCAACGCCCTGCTTTGCAGCTTTACAATTAAAAAAAGCCGCAAAACAAAACCTCTAGGCTAGTCATGCAGCCACTAGTCACATCTGCCCTCGGACACCACGTGCCGAACCGCCTTCTTATGGCGCTCCGCTCACGTCTGCTCCGTCGCCTGTCGACGCGCTGCTTATCCTGCTCCGTCTGAAAAAGCAATATTGAGCAAGTGACCCAGATGCCAATCAGTGGCTTAAGAATTCTAGAGGTCTCAATTCCATTTAGGAATACCATCTACATTCCAACTACAGCCTGCCATTAAAAAACCCACATAAAGACCAAAACCTTTAAGCCCCACACATACAAGCCTTAACGCCTTTGAGATTGTCTGCTTTACTACTGCTGAACAGCCCCTCCCACACAGTGCTGATCATCTCCATAAAACGCTATTGAAGCAACCGTCCACACAACCTGCCGACGGCTACTCGATCCCAGATGACTGTACGATCACTGCCTAGACAGTCTAGGCACATCAACGTACCGTAACTGTAGACTCTTCCTGCTACTCCACCTACCCCTGACACCACACCCCTGGGCAGAGCAGCTCCGAGCCAGACACGCACGCACACACGCCAACGCTACTCTGAACGCTACAGACAACGTGACTCAAAGCTGAGAGAAAACTCTCAGCAAGAATGACGCCTAGAACAGAGACTCTGTCGCACTAGAAGACCTAAACGGCCACAACGATGAGACGAGGCGGCTCTACGGCAGCCCCAAAGAAGAGTCGCACATAATGGCCCCTGACAAGAAGCAGTCCCTGTCAAAACTGAGATGATGGATGCGCAGTAAGCCCGGTTTCAAGACTTAAGAACATAAGGATGCAGGGCAGAACAAGTCACAGTCCATGAAAATAGACTGAGAGAGCAGAGCTGCCGACGCAGCCCGGAACGATGCCGCAAAAAGAGGACCGATGGAAACTTCTGGGGCACGAGACCGATCCACGCTTTAAGCTTATAACGCAAGAAAAGAAGCGCCCGATTGGCTCTGTGCCGACGAGTACGGGCATTCGAGACCCTAGGGATGGCAGCCGAGGCGCACGCTGCGCTCCTCAAGCACAAAGAGCAACGAGGACTTTGAGACCCGAGGAAGATCTAAGACACAGAAGACAGACCGCACAAACTACACACCGACACACAGACACAGGCTGGAACTGCCCTGCCGGGCACGCGCTAGTCTTGTGCCAAAGAGTACCCCGCTCCCTTTACCTGCCCAAAGGGGACCGTTCCTGGACAGCCCTCTCCCCTACGCTACCTTTAAAACCCCTCCCTGCAATTCCCAACCTCGTCCCATCCTCCCAGCCCCAGTCCCTCAACTTAGCTGTCGGAGCGCCCGGAGTCTGAATCCATCCTCAAAGTTACATCGGCTAACTGGAATGTTCCTGCAGTCAACAGGTTCCTCTTCATCACCCGCAATAAAAGTCAAAAACAAAGCAGTGCCGGCTGTGAGCATCACATCGGCCAACCACAACCTCTTCCACAACACATCCCTCCTCAGATGAGAGGTGGCATTCTGCTCACCTGCTCATTCCCAAGTTGGACACTGCGGCTGTCGTCACCTGTTTTAGGTAAGATTCCAAGAGACACAAAATTATCGCTGGGCTTGTGAGGAGTCACCAGCCCCACGCTCCTCCTCACTACCACCCCAGCTCACCCCAAATGAGCATTCAGTTCTAAAGGCGGCCCATGCAGCATCTGCAAAACCAAAAGGTAAATACTTAAGCGAGTTGCTGTGTAATACTTTGCTCTTGGACACCGACACAGCCAACCGCCTTACCTTCTCATACTGCTCATCAGCGTGTGGCTTCACCTTGCCGAGTCTGCATGCAGCACCTGGAAAAAAACAAAGCCAAAGGCACGTGCTGACATGCCACCCAAAACCTCAGCCTGCCCGCTGTAATTCCCATCTCCCACTCGCCCACCTGGCCTCCATCATTTTGGGCTGCCACACTGAGGCTCAGGTACCACCTGTAGACACAAACAACAAGGGATGCTTCTACCTTCACCAACAATAGAACACATGAAAAATAACTGCTACTTCAGCCCACTAGTCATGGCTTACCTTGCCCAAAGCAGCTCCGCTACCACTATCCCACTGTTATCATTTCACACATTCAAAATAAGGAAAGACAGAACCACAGTGTAGTCATACAGCCACCAGGTGCATCTTCCCTCCGACACCACGCACCAACCCACCTTCTTACGGCATGCCGCTCGCCTGTTCTGTTGCTCTTTGGTGCTTATCTTGTCCCTCTGCATGTAAAAAAAAAATATTGATCCAGTCTCCCAGATGCTGATTGATAGCCAAAGAACTCCAGAGGTCTCGATTCCATTTAGGAATACCATATAGACTCCAAGTACAGCCTGCCATTACAAAAAATAGACCAAACCTCAAGCCCCACACATACAAGCCTTAACACCTTTAAGAGTCCATCTGCTTCCCTACCGCTGAACAGCCCCTCCCGCATGGTGTCTTCATCCCCACAAAATGCTATGGAAATGACTGTTCGCACAACCTGCCGATGGCTACTCGATCCGAGATGACTGTACAACCCTTGCCTAGACAGTCTAGGCACATCAACATACCATAACCGTAGACTCTTACTGCTATTCCACCTACCCCTGACACCACACCCCGGGGCAGAGCAGCTCCGAGCCAGACACATACATGCAGAGACCAACACTATACAGAACGCTACAGACAACGACTCGAAGATGAGAGAAAACCCTCAGCAAGAAGACTGATGCCCGGAACAGAGATGCCGTCAGGCAAGACGACCTACAGGGCCGCAACAATGAGCTGAGGAGGCTCTACAGCAGCCCCAGAAAAGAGTTGAACATAACAGCCCATAACAAGAAGTCACTGTCAAAACTGAGACGATGGATGCGTGAGAAGCCTGGCTTCAAGACCTAAGAATGTGAAGGTTGCAAGGAAGAAGTCCCAGTCTGAAAACAGATGGCTAGAGAGCTGAGCTGCTGACGCAGCCTGGAACGATGCCGCAAGAGAGGACTGACGAGAAACTTCAAGACACGAGACCGATCCACGCTTTAAGCTTATAACGCAAAAAAGCAATGCCCGATTGGCTCTGTGCCGATGAGTACGGGCATTCGAGACCCTAGGGATGGCACCCGAGGCGCATGCTGCGCTCCTCGAGCGCAAAGAGCAACGAGAACATTGAGAACCGAGGAAGATCCAAGACACAGAAGACAGACCGCACAAACTACACACCGACACACAGACGCAGGCTGGAACTGCCCTGCCCGCACTAGTCTTGCACCGAAGAGTAACTCGCTCCCTTTACACAGGCAGCCCTCTCCCCTACGCTAAATTTAACACACCTCCCTACAATTGCCAGCCTTATCCCCTCCTCCCAGGCCCTCCCCTCCAACTTAGCTTTCAAAGAGCTGGGGGTTTGATTCCATCCTTGACAAGAAAAAAAAAAAATCAACATTGGATAACTGGGATGTTCCTGCTGCAGTCACCAGGTTCTTCTTCACCACCCGCAAAAAAACCAAGCACCAGCAGCAACCATCCTGTCAGATGAGACTACCGTCTTCAACATCACCCTCCTCCTCAAAAGCGATATGGCCTTCTACTCACCTGCTCCGCATGGATTCCAGAGTCGGATGCTGTGATCATGATTGCTTCTGGCACCTAAGACACCAAGAGACAGAAAATTACTGTTGTGCTTGTGAGAAGTCACCAGCCCCACGCTCCTCCTCGCTACTCCCCAGCTCACCTCAAAAGCTCGTCCAATTCCACAGGCGGCCCGCAGGGCACCGGCAAAACCAAAAGATAAATGCTTCGCTGAATTGTCGCAGCATACTTCGCTCCGAGACGCCAACCCGTCCGACAGCCGCCTCACCTTCTCGGACTGCTCGTTGGCATGCTGCTTCACCCCTCCGAACCCATGTACAGCACCTGAAAAAGAAAAAAGAGCGCCAAAGACACAGGTTGAGATACTGCTGAAACTGCAGCCTGCCCACAGCTATTCCCATCTCCCACTCCTTTACCTTAGGCTGCCTCCACCATTTACAGGTTGCCACATTCAGACCTGGCTGCCACCTGGAAGACACAAACAAGGGATGCTTCTACCTTCACCAACAATACAACACCCGAACATTAACTGCTACTTCAGCCCACTAGTCATGGCTCACCTTGCCAGAGTCAGTTCCAGTGTCAATATACACTTGGTCATTGCTTCCCACCTTCAAAATAAAAAACAAGCCAAAACCTATAAGGTAGTCGTACAGCCACCAGTCGCATCTTCCCTCTGACACCACACACCAACCCACCTTCTTATGGCAACTGCTCGCCTCCTGTCACCCTTTGGCCCGTGGCTCGTCCCTCTGCATCTGAAAAAGCAATATCAAGCAAGTCACCCAGATGCAGAGTGATAGCTGAACACCAGGGGTCTTGTTTCCATTTAGGAATACCATCTGGAGTCCAACTAGAGCCTGCCGTTAAAAAAAACCTGGTCATCCCCTGTGTCTGCATAACGCTACAGAAATTACTCTCCTCGCCTGCTGCATATATGGCTCCTTGCTCTGAAATGGACTGTACACCCTTTGCCTACAAAGTCCAGGCTTAGCAAGATATCAACTAGAGAATCTCACTGCTATTTTCCTGCTGAGCTTATCACTGCCACGCCCCCAGGCAGAGCAGCTCCAACCCAGACAAAAACCACGCACAGACCAACGCTGCACACAAACAAGACACAGGACACAACCCAGAGACATAAGAAAGCTCCCTGTAAGAACGACTCCCGGACCAGAGATGCCATCAGGCGAGAAGACCTAAGGGGTCATGAGGAACAATCTGTAGCAGCTCCAGAAAAGTCAAATGCTGTGCCCTGTGACAAGAAGATATGGCCACAACTGGGACGAAGTGTGTGCAAGAAGCCCTGCGTAAAGGCCTAAGAACATAGGGATGCAGGGAAGAAGTCCGAGGAAATGGATCCGTGAAAACAGGCCGATCAAGATCGGAGCCACTGACTCAGCCTGGAACGATGCCACAAGAGGACCGACCGGAAACTTTGAGATGCAAGACCTATCCACGCTTCAAGCTTGTTATGCAAGGAAAGCAGCGCCCAGTTGGTACTATGCCAATGCATACAGGCATTCGAGACTGTGCTCCTTGAGCGCAAAGACAACACGGAGACTTCAGGAAGGTCTAAGACACAGAAGACAGACTGCACAAACTACACAACACCACACCAACACAGGCTGGAACTGCCCTGCCCACACTAGTCTTGTGCTGAAAAGTAACCCGCTCGCTTTACCTGGACAGCCCTCTCACCTACACTACCTTTAAAACGCCTCCCTGCAAGTCCCAACCTTGTCTGCCTCCTCCCAGCTGTGGTCCTTCCACTTATCTTACAAAGGGCCACAGGTCTGAAGCCATCCTCAAGAACACACCCACACAAACCACATTGGCTAACTGGAACATTTCTGCAGTCACCAGGTTCCTCTTCATCACCTGCACAAACAGAAAAAACCACAAACAAGTGCCAGCAGTAAGCATCACATCAGTCAACACTGACCTCTTGCACAACACCCTCCCCCCCAAGAGCAAGGCAGCCTTCCGCTCACCCGCACCATGCCGACTCCAAAGTCGAACGCTGTGGCCGTCATCACTTCTGGCACCTAAGGTACCAAGAGACAGAAAGTTACTGTTGCACTTGCGAGAAATCACCAGCACCGCGCTCCTCCTCGCTACTACCCAGCTCACCTCAAAAGCTCGTCCAATTCCACAGGCGGCCCACACAGCACCTGCGAGACCAAAGAGAAACACTTCACAGAGTGGCCACAGGATACTTTGCTCTTAGACACCGACCCAGACAACAACCACCTCACCTTCATGGACCTCTTGTCAGCACAACGCTTTGTCCCTCCGAGGCAAAGTGCAGCACCTGCCAAAAGGCACACGCTGAGGTACTGCCCAAAACCGCAGCCTGCCTGCAGCGATTCCCATCTCCCGCTCCTTTACCTCAGCTGCTCACCCGCCCTGCCTCTGCTATTTACAAGTTGCTACACTGAGGCTCAGTTATCACCTGTAAGACACAAACAACAAGGGATGCTTCAACCTTCACCAAGAATACAACACCTGAAAAATAACTGCTACTTGAGCCCACTAGTCATGGCGCACCTTGCCAGAGTCAGCACTAGTGCCAACATCCTGCTTTGCACCTTTAAAATTAAAAACCACAAAATCTATAAGCTAGTCATACAGCCACCGGTTGCATCTTACCTCCAACACCACACACCAACCCACCTTCTTAAAGCGTTCTGCTGGCCTCTCCTCCGTCACCCATTGGCACACAGCTCGTCCCTCTGCATCTGAAAATGCAATAATGAACAAGTCACCCAAATACTGATTGATATCTGAACAGCTCCAGAGGTCTCGATTCCATTTAGAAATACCACCTGTTGTCTAACTACAGCCTGCCATTATAACAAAAGAGACCAAAAAAACTTTAAGCCTTAACACCTTTGAGATTCATTCTGCTTCATTACTGCTGAACAGCGCCTCCCACACAGTGCCAATCATCCCCACAAAACGCTATGGAAATGACTGTCCACACAACCTGCCGATGGCTACTCAATTTGAGATGACCGCAGAACCACTGCCTAAGTAGTCTAGGCATATCAACATATTAACCATAGGCTCTTACTGCTATTCCACCCACCCCTGACTCCACACACCCGGGCAGAGCAGCTCCAAGCCAAACACACTCACGCACAGAGAGAACGACACCCCTCAAAACACTACAGACAATGCAACTCAAAAGACAGGAGAAAAGCTCTCGGCAAGAGCAACGGTGCCCGGACCGGAGATGCTGTCGGGCAAGAACACGTACAGGGCCGCAACGGTGAGGCGAGGAGGCTCTAAGGCAGCCCCAGAAAAGAGTGCGACATAATGGCCCGTAAGAAGAAGTTACTGCCCAAACCGAGATGATGGATGCACGAGAAGCCTGGCTTTGAGACCAAAGAACATAAGGATGCAGGGAATCATCCCAGTCCATGACTGCAGAAGGCTAAGAGCAGAGCTGCTGACACAGCCTGGAACAACACCGCAAGAGAACCGACTGCAAACTTCAAGAGAAGTGAGACCGATCCAGGCTTTAGGCTTGTAATGCAAGAGAAGAAGCACCCGATAGGTACTATGTCGATGAATACAAGCATTCAAGACCCGAGGGATGGTGCCCAAGGCACACACTGTGCTTCTTGAGCGCAAAGAGCAATGAGGCCATTAGGACCCAAGGAAGCTCCAAGACACAGAAGACAGACTACACAAACTACACCACACTGACACAGGCTGGAACTGCCCTGCCCAGCACACATAATGTGTTGCTGATAAGCAACTCACTCCCTTTACCTGGACAGCCCTCTCCCCTACACTACCTTTTAATCCCACCCCACCACCATTCCCAACCTTGTCCGCCTCCTCCCAGCCCCAGTCCTTCAACTTAGCTTTCAGAGGGCCAGGGGTTTGAATCCATCCTCGACAAACAAGCCACATTGGCTAACTGGGGCATTCCTGCAGTTGCCAGGTTCCTCTTCATCACCTGCAAAAAAACCCCCAAGTGCCAGCAGTAAGCATCACGTCAGTCAACACTGACCTCTTGCACAACACCCTCCACCGCAAGAGCAAGGCGGCCTTCTGCTCACCCGCACCGTGCCGACTCCAAAGTCGAACGCTGTGGCCGTCATCGCTTCTGGCACCTAAGATACCAAGAGACAGAAAATTACTGTTGCACTTGTGAGAAATCACCAGCCCCGCACTCCTCCTCACTACTACCCAGCTCACCTCAAAAGCTCATCCAATTCCACGGGCGGCCCACACGGCACCTGCAAGACCAGAGAAACGCTTCACAGAGTGGCCACAGGATACTTTGCTCTTAGACACCAACCCAGATGACAACCACCTCACCTTCCCAGACCTCTTGTCAGCACGCGGCTTTGTCACTCCGAGGCAACGTGCAGCACCTGCCAAAACAAAAGCAAAAAGGCACACGCTGAGGTACTGTCCAAAACCACCGGCTGCCTGCAGCAATTCCCATCTCCCGCTCCTTTACCTCTGCTGCTCACCCACCCTGCCTCTGCTATTTACAGGTTGCTACACTGAGGCTCAGTTATCACCTGTAAGACACAAACAACAAGGGATGCTTCAACCTTCACCAAGAATAGAACACCTGAAAAATAACTGCTACTTGAGCCCACTAGTCACGGCTCACCTTGCCTGAGTCACCTCCAGTGCCGATAGCCTGCTTCGCTCATCGCTTCGCACCTTCAGAATTAAAACCCAAAACCTATAAGGTAGTCATATAGCCATCAGTCACATCTTCCCTCTGACACCACACAACAGACCACCTTCTTGCACTGAGCGCTCACCTCTCCTCTTTTGCCCCTAGGGTCTGCATATGAAAAAAAGCAATATCAAGCAAGTCACCCAGATGCAGAGTGATAGCTGAACACCAGGGGTCTTGTTTCCATTTAGGAATACCATCTGAGTCCAACTACACCCTACCATGAAAAAAATCTGGTCATCCCCTGTGTCTGCATAATGCTACAGAAATTACTCTCCTCGCCTGCTGCATACATGGCTACTTGCTCTGAAATGGACTGTACACCCTTTGCCTACAAAGCCTTGGCCTGTCAAGATATTAACTAGAGAATCTCACTGCTGTTTTCCTGCTGAGCCTATCACTGCTATGCCCCCAGGCAGAGCAGCTCCAACCCAGACAAAAACCACGCACAGACCAACGCTGCACACAAACAAGACACAGGACATGACCCAGAGACAGAAGAACGCTCCCTGTAAGAAGAACAACTCCCGGACCAGAGATGCCATTGGGCGAGAAGACCTAAGGGGTCGTGAGGAAGAAGCTCCAGAAAAGTCAAATGCCGTGCCCTGTGACAAGAAGATATGGCGACAACTGGGACGAAGCGTGCGCAAGAAGCCCTGCATAAAGGCCTAAGAACGTAGGGATGCAGGGAAGAAGTCCGAGGAAAGGAATCCGTGAAAACAGGCCGATCAAGATCGGAGCTGCTGACTCAGCCTGGAACGATGCCACAAGAAGAGGAGTGACCGGAAACTTCTGAGACGCAAGACCTATCCACACTTCAAGCTTGTTATGCAAGGAAAGAAGCGCCCAGTTGGCACTATGCCAACGCATACAGGCATTTGAGACCCTAGGGACTGCACCCGGGGGACATACTGTGCTCCTTGAGTGCAGAGATGACACGGAGACTTCCGGAAGGTCTACGACACAGAAGACAGACTGCACAAACCACACCACACCAACACAGGCTGGAACTGCCCTGCCCACGCTAGTCTCGTCCTTACAAGTAACCCCCTTCCCTTTACCTGCCCAAAGGTGACTCTTCCTGGGCAGCCCTCTCCCCTACGCTAACTTCAATACCCTCCCTGCAATTCCCAACCTTGTCCCCTCCAACCAGAGCCCCCTCCCCAGCCCTGGTCCTTCCACTTATCTTTCAGGGGTCTGAATCCATCCTACACCATAAGCCACATCGGCTAACTGGGATATTCCTGCAGTTGCCAGATTCCTCTTCATCATCTTCACAAAAACGGTGCCAGCAGTAAGCATCACATCAGTCGACATTGACCTCGTGCACAAGACCCCCCCCCTCCTCAAAAGCAAGGCGGCCTTCCGCTCACCTGCTCTGTGCTCATTCCAAAGTCGGATGCTGTGGCCGTCATCGCTTCTGGCACCTAAGATACAAAAAGATAGAAAGCTACCGTTGCGCTTGTGAGAAGTCACCGGCCCCGTGCTCCTCCTCACTACTACCCAGCTCACCTCCAATCCAGTTCCAGAGGCAGCCTGAATGGCTCCTGCAAAACCAAAGAGAAACACCTGAGCTGCCACATGATGATCTGCTCTTAGACACAGACCCAGCTGAGAACCACCTCACCTTCTCAGGCGGCTCATCAGCCTGCGGCTTCACCCCTCCCAGCCTGCTTGCGGCACCTGAAGAAACCAAAGCAAAAGGCACATGTGAGATACTGCCTGAAACCACAGCCTTCCAGCCTTTCATTCCTTTACCTTGGCCACTCACCTGCCAAACACAAACAAGGGATGCTTCTAACCTCACTACAATACAACACCTGAAAATTAACTGCTACTTGAGCCCACCAGTCACAGCTCACCTTGCCTGAGTCACCTCCAGCACCAATAGCCTGCTTCGCTCATTGCTTCCACCTGCAAAATAAAAAAATCCCAAACCTGTAAGCTACTCACTCCTGATGCTTATAAAGTATGAGGGGCCTGCCACAAGTTGTAAAGGTTTAGGGACAAATGAGTACTCTGCAGGCAACCAAGTAATTAGCTGCCCCATACCCTGAAAGACAGTATGAATTATGTCCCAGCTGCTTTCTTAAGAAATGGTAAAAGTCCATACACAGATGCACACAAAATGCTCACCCTAACCCCTGCTAGAAAAATCTCACCATCGGTCCTATTAGCAGAGACTATATCAGCAACATACAGCACAACTGGTGAAAAAAACACAAGGTTCCACCATCAATAAAGTCGGGAATTCCAGGAAAATGCAACACACCTAGAATAAGAAACACCCTACACACAATCAAACCATCTCGCTGCCCCGAACAGTCAATACAAAATTACTGACCTGAAAAAAACCCCACTGCATAGAGGTGTACTTTCTACTACAGACACTGCTGAAGCTCAACAGGTCGTGAAGCTCTCACCTCAGACAGACACCTCCACGTCTCTACATATCCAAACACATCTGCCCAAACAGCTTCAACAGCTCAAAAGCAGCAATTGACTGAAGGAACAGCAGAGCACCAACACCAGAGAAGCCCAAGAGCAGAATGAGCTCCCTGAGGAGCGGCTGTGGCTCATATACCCCGGGCCTCGCCCACCGCCCTTCCCACAACCACCTGGGGAAGGGGAGGGGGGAATCGCCTGAAGGCATAAAGGCGGCCGGAGGAGCAGCAGGGAGTTTGCTCTTCTGCCTTAAGTTTACAGCATGTGGAGTGCTGAAGAGAGAAAGCAATCTTTACTGGAAATGATGATACCTGCTCTTTTGCTACAACTACATCTATTGTGTCAGCAACGTGACCAGGTAGGGAATGAAACTTAATTTTTCTGAGGCATAGATAGAAAAAGATAAATGTTGTACTAAGGTGTGTAAGAAAGTAGGTCATTAAGTGCAAAAATTATATTTTTATCAAAAATTATGTGCTTTAGTTTCCTATAAAAAAAACCCAAAATGCTCTGGGGTTACACTTCATTTCCAACAAGACCATGCATGCCACCTAACTTCTACCAGAACTATGTTCTGGGTAGGACGGAATGACAAAACAGAATTAAAACCTGTAAGAATCCCTTCTCACAAATATCTCTATTTGCAAAGTAAATTATTTACTGTAAATCGCTGATGATTCAGAGTCACGTTGATAGTCTCTCTGACTGACTCCCTTAAGAGAATTAGATGAGTCCTAAAGGACAGAAAACACCAAAAAAACATCGAAATACAAGAAATGTATCAAGCTGTATGAAGCAGCCTAATTAGCACCTAGGCAGCTAGAATAAAAATAAAGTGCAAAGTACAACAGAAAACACCATGGGAGATGTGTCAATAAAAATAGAGAAAGGCTATTGCCTCCTCTGAAAAACTCAAGAGGGGATCTGAGACGACGATAGACGTCTGTGGGGCACCAGATACCACATAGAAACATACTATAAGATGGGAAATAAAAAGACGGCTCTGGAGCACAAAGATGGCTTCGGAAAAGGTTCTGACAGAACAAGAGGCATCGTCACGGGGATTAGAGAAGTCCCGAAGGGGCCAGAGAGACCAAAGAAGTCTTGGGGACGCAACGAGCTCAAAAGGGAATTGGACAAAGTACAGATGTCCTCAGGGGACCGGGGACTGAATGGAGGTGCACTGAACGGATGAGAGGACAGAAAGACCCCCCGGGGTAACACGTGTGGACTCAGGAAGTGTTCTGAGGGGAAAAGAGGAGTGCAAAGCGCCCTCCTGAGCTAAAACAGGGCTGTAGGGTATAGGGGATGTCTCGCGAGAGCTCGGCAAAGGGAGCGGAGGAGTCCCGAGGGGGCCTGAGAGACCAAAGAAGCCTCAGAGATAACAACGAGGAACTCTGAAGGGGATTTCAACAAAGTACGGATGTCATCAGGGGGCCGGGGGCTGAATGAAGGCATCCTAAATGGCAAAGAGTAAGATAAGAACTCTCTGAAGAGCGCACAAAAATAAAACTGAAAGGGAGCTAAAGTGCTACAAGAGTGCTGTGGAGTACAAGAAAGGACTCGGAAGACATAGACAGTGGAAGAATTACGAGGGGGCACGGTGAGAAAAGAAGACTTGGAGACGCAGCGAGGGCCTTGGAGTCTCAGGAGGGCATCGGGGCAAACTACAGATGACTGAGAGAGGAACCAAATGGAGACACCCTCGATGGCAGAGAGAAAGACAAAGGAGCGCTGCGTAGCAAAGAAAGAAGGGAGGCGCTGATGGAGCAAGAGAGCTAGAAAGGGCGATGAAGTGCCACGAGGTGCCGTGGAGATCGAGGAAGGTCTCGGTAGGCATCGTGACTGTGAGTAGAGGGGTGTCGAGGGGTGCTAACGGACAAGGCAAGGCTTGGGGATGACAAGGAGGAACTCGGGTGATCATCTGAGCGGAGTACAGATGGTCTCGGGTGGTAAGGGACTGAACATGGAAATCCTAGATAGCGTAGAGGAACAAACGAGTGTTCTGTGGCTCAAAGATGGCCCCATGTAAAGTGCTAAAAAGATGGATGGGGAGCACAAGGAAGGTCTCTGGAGGCATCGTGACTGAGAGAAAAAATGTCCCGAGAGAGCCAGGGAGACAGAAAAAGGATTGGGGAATCAACAATTAAATCCAGAGGGGCTGTCGGCCGAGTAAACGTGTCATCAGAGAGCCAGGGAGCAAGTAGAGGCGTGGCTAGAGGGAAGAGAGGAGAGAATGACCGGGCTGGGTCACAGATACAGACTCAGGAAGTCTCCTGAGGGAATGAGAAGGAGGTGACATCCACCACAAAGCTAAAAGTGTGCTAAGAGCAACCTCGAAGACATCGTGATGCCATTAGAGGGGTCCCGATTGGGCCAAAGATGCCAAAGAGGGCTCAGGGATGCAAGGGGGAAGTCTGGAGGGGATCTGAACAGAGTACAGATGTACTCGGGAGGCCGGGGACCAAATGGAGGCACCCTAGATGGCGGAGAGGATAAGAGCGCTCTGTGGCACAAACAAACCTGAGGACGGCTTTCTGAGAGAACGAGGGAGGATCAAAGTCTGCAGCAGAGCTAAAACAGGGCTGCGGTACACAAAGAACATCTCAGGAGGCACGGTGACTAGGAGCAGAGGGGTCATGAAAGGCTCGGAGGCATAAGAGAGATTGAAAGGGAGGTAAAGTGCTACCAAAATGCTGTGGAGCACAAGGAAAGTCTCGGGAGGCATCCTACATGGCATAGAGAAGAAAAAGAATGTTCTGTTTTGGGAAGGGAGATCTTAGGAGAGGTGCGATTGCGACAAAATGAGTCCAAAGAGGGCTTAAAGAGCTAAAAGTGTGCTGCAGAAAACATCTAAGACCTCAGGAGGCATTGTGACAGTAGCAGAGGGGTTCTGAGAGGGACAGACAAAAGAAGGCTCGAGGACGTGATGACATCGTCCAGAGGGGATCTGAACAGACTACAGATGTCCTCAGGGGACCAGGGACTGAGCAGAGGTATCCTAGCTAGCATAGATGACGACATGAGTGTTCTGGAGATGAAAAATGGCATCAGGAAAGCTTCTCAGGGAGGGATGTGGAATTATTGCTGGAGGTGACTTAGAAGTTAAATCTATATTTGCATTTTATAGGAAGGTATAGCATTGAAGCAACTTTCAGGGTGGAGTATGGCAGTCATGCAAGAATTCCATCCCACAGAAGTTCCCTAGGCAACCTTAGGTGTTGGCAACGCCAGGGGAGCTTGGCGTGCTGACTCTGAAACTGTACGGAGGGTGGAGCGGAGTGGAGACACCGCGGCCAGGCTCTGGGGTAAGATGGGAACTGGAAGGTACTATGGAACAATGAGATGGAGACTCACCCTGATAATTGGGATACGTACCTGGTCAAAGACAATGCTATTGTACAAAGATATAATAACCTATTTAGTGTGTATAATGGTGTGTAGAGGTGTACCTGGGAATGGGCCCGCAGTCTGCCACCTTTTGACAAAATACTCATTATAATTCCATTATAATACTAAAAAACACACCTCCATCCCAAAGCTACCCACCTCCAAGGTGCGACCACCCCTCGCTGAGCCTGTGCTCTGAATTCTTCTTGGTCTATACCTTTAAAAGCAAAGCGAGAAACTTTTACACCAATTACAACAAAGACATATATGACTAGAGTCACTCAAGCTCCACCTGTGAAGTAAAAATACTATAAAAAGGCTTAAGAGAGGAGCGGTGTTAGGGAAGATACCATCGCAGACCTGCTCTGGCATCTGGGATCCGTTGACGGGCTGAATCTCTCTTCCCCCCGAATAGGGACGCCTTCGGGTAAGATTTGGACACTTGGCTATACCGAGCATCCCCCCTGAGAGATTTAGCAACCTCTGTAGAGTTGTTTTGTGATCTAGCGCCCTTGTAGCCAGGCTATATTACTCATAATCTTGCTATTTGTACCACCTTTGTGGGCAGTAGTTCTACCACCGGGAATCCAAAAGAACTTGTGCATCTGTTGCTTTAATAAACTACACTATCCATTAATCTAGCCGTAAGAGTTCTCATTGAACGCGACCAAATTCCTTAAGGGTGGCCGTGCTAGTTCATGCAATGCGGCTGGACTGAAAGTGTATGGAGTTACAAGTGCATCCGTAATCGCTGAGATTATATATATATGTGTATATATATATATTGAACATGATCGGACTTGTAATACAGGAAATGGGCACCACTCAGAACCTAAGCCCAGCCGCCCCCAGCCTCTCTGATATCCGAGGACAAGCTGGAATGCAAGGGGGTTTATTTTCTGCTGAATTGCTCGGTCCTTTAACGCGACAAGCGAGAAGGGTGCAAAGTGCGCTACAGAGCCAAAAGAGGGCTGTGGGGCACAAGGATGTCCTCGGGAGACACGATGATGGCAGGAGAAGGGCACCGAGCGAAAGAGAGAGAAGACAGCTGTGGGACACGATGCCGAACTCAAGAAGGTGTCCCAGCAACGTACAGGGATCCTCAATGGATGAGCGACGGAATGGAGACATCCTAGACAGTGAATAAGGAAAGAAAGCTGTGGGGCACAGACAGCCTGAGGAAGGGTTCTGTCTGAACAGGAGAGATACAAAGAGGGCTGCAGAGCTCCAGGGGTGCCGCGGGGCACGAGGACAGTCTCGGGAGGCGACAGGAACGAGAGGGCTGGTGGGGCGGGGGAGCACGGACATGGAGACAAACCAAGGAGTGCTGACACAATGAGGTACTCGGGAGGGGATCTGAACAGAGTACAGACGTACTCAGGGGACCGGGGACCAAACAGAGGCATCGGACGTGGCAGAGGGGAAGGTAAGAGTGCTCTGGGGCAAAAGGAAAGCCTGAGGAGGAGTTGTCTCCGGATAAGAAAGATACAAAGCCTGCTGCAGAACTGAAGGATGGCCGTGGAACGCCAGGACGCTCGCAGGAAGCATTGTGACAGAGATAGAGGGGTGCTGAGGTGGCCAGAGAGACAGGAGAAGGCTTGAGGGACAGTAAACTGGGAGAGATGTAGAAAGGAAAAATAAAAAGCAAGTGACATGCGGAAACAAACTTCACAACTCACACAGAGTTATAAAGCAGGCATGTTTATTGCAGTGCCGGGTGCAAGGGGATTTCTCCTCCTAACATGCACACAGGGTTAAAATCATGACAGGTATTTAAAACAGTTAACAAAGTTAGTTACACCTCCTGGTGCTACCCCTTAATTAACTATTGGTTAATACTCTTCTTCCTTCACCTTAAAGTTACAGTTCTCTTTTAATTCACCACGCATGCACAGAGAGTAGGGGGCTTCATTGGGTTGGGGCTTTTCCAGCTAGGAGGTGTGTTTCTTAGTATTATAATGAGATTATAATGAGACAAGTTAACTCTAGGGCACTATTTTGGCAGTCTATTCAATTTGTCTATGATTCATCCTTGTGCTAATCGTGATTGCTAGTTAGCAGAGAGTCGGTGAAGACAGTCTTTATCTCTAATATGTCTAAGTGCCGGCTGCAATTGTTATGAAGTATCTTCTTTACATTCTTCTTTCTTACTTTTAACCCTCGTTTCTCAAGATGCCCCGTAACACAAGGGCACTAAGGAAAGAAGAAATAATTAAAAGAAAAGACAGTGAAATACAGCAAATGGGATAAAAGTAGAAAATTTAAAAAGTGATGGGGATTACGGAAATAAATGGAAAAAAAATAAAAAATAGGGACAGCAAACTAAAACAGATGTGGAAAGAAAATCTATAAAGCATCGGCACTAAGGAAAGACAAGTAATAATTAAAAAATAAAGACCACGAACGAGATAAAATTAGACAGAAAATTGTAAAAGCAACTGAGATTAGGAAATAAGGAAAAAATTAAATCATAGTGACATTGAACTAAAACGGAGAAGTAGACAGAAAATTTAAAAAGCTACAGCACTAAAAAGAGACAAGAAATCATTAAAAAGAAAGATATCGCAGGGGAAAAAAGTAGGCATAGAAAATACATTTTAAAAGCAATGGAAATTGGGGGGGAAGGGAAAAGTTAAATAGGGACAGCAAATTAGAGCAGATGTTGAAATAAAATTTTAAAAGCGACAGCACTAAGGAAAGAGGAGAAATATTTTAAAAATAAAGACGGTGAAATAAAGACAGTGAGCAGGATAAAAGTAGACAAAAAATTTTAAAGCAGTGGGGATTAAAGAAATCAGGAAAAAAATTTAAAATAGGGATAGTGAACTAAAACAGATGTAGAAAGAAAATCTAAAAAGCAAAGGTACTAAGGAAAAACAAGGAAAAAAGAATTTAAAACTAAAGACAGCAAACAAGATAAAAGAAAATTTTAAAAGCAATGGGGATTAAGGAAATAAATGGAAAAAATGAAATAGTGACAGTGAACTAAAAGACATAGAAAAAAAAATCTAAAAAGTGATGCCACAGAAGAAAGAGCAGAAGTAATTTAAAAAAGACAGCAAAGGGAATAAAAGTAGACATAGAAAGAACACTTAAAAAGTGAGGGGGATTAGGGAAATAAATGAAGTATTAAAAAAAGGGAACAGCGAACTAAAACAGATGTAGAAAAAAAGTTTGAACAGCGACAGCATTAAGGAAAGACAAGACAGAATTAAAAAAGTAAAGGTAGGCATATAAAGACCGTCAACGGGATAAAAGTAGAGAGAAAATGTTAAAGTTTAAAAATTTTCAATGGTGATTGAGGAAATAAAGAAATAATAAAGATAGTGACTAGGTTAAAGTAGATGTAGAAAAAAAAGAGTGACAGGGTACACGATAGCCAGGAAAGAACTAAAAACCAGTGATACGTAGCTTGATACAAATAGTCATAGAAGGAAAATTTAAAGTGATTGGGCACAGGACAAACAGGAAAATTTTAAAAAATAGTGACAGTGAACTGAGAAATAGAAAGGAAATTTAGAAGTGATGGGGCACAGGACAGAGGAATAAATTAAAAAAATGAAGATAGTGAACTGGGTAAAAGTAGACATAGAAAGAAAATTTTAAAAGCGACTGGGTACACGGCAGACAGGAAATATTTTTAAAATATTTAAAATATCTAAAAATATTTAAATATTTGAATATTTAAAAAATAGCAATAGGCAGCTTCATAAAAGTAGACATAGCGTCGTGGTTTAACCCTGGCTGGCAACTAAGCACCATACAGCTGGGATGGGGGGAGAATTGGAAGGGTAAATGTGAAAGAGAGACTTGTGGGTTGATATAAAAAGAGTATGATAAAAAGAAATTAAAAAAAAAGGTAAGGAAAAAAACCAAACAACAAAGAGGAAAATAAAACCCAAGAAAAACAATGATGCCAATTAAAACAATTGCTCACCACCATCCGACCGATGCCCAGCCAGTCCCGAGCAGCCGCACCCCCCTGCTGACGTCCGCCCCCAGTTTTATTGCTGAGCACGATGTCATATGGTCTGGAATATCCTTTTGGTCGGTTGGGGTCAGCTGTCCCGTCTGCGTCCGCTCCCAAGTCCGTGTGCACCCCCAGCCTGCTGGCTGGCAGGGCAGGGTGAGGAGCGGAGCAGCCCTTGACGATGGGCAAGCGCTGCTCAGCGGTAACTAACACATCCCTGTGCTATCAATGATGTTTGCAGAACAACCCCAAAACGTAGCCCCGTACCAGCTACTGCAAAGAAGGCCAACTCTATCCCATCCAAAACCAGCACACGCAGAAATAAAATTTGAAAAGTTCTGCTACAGGAAACACAGGAAAAAATTTTAAAAAGGGGGACAGGAAACTAGATAAATAGAGACGTAGTAAGAAAGTTTAAAAAGTGAAGGGGGGCAGGAGGGACAGGAACACAATGAAAAAGCAAACATAATAAATGTTGATATAGAAGGAAAATTTAATAAGCGATGGAATTAAGACAAGAAAAAAATTTTAAAAATAAGGATATGGTAAAAAATAGAGATGCACATGGAAAGAAAATTTTTCAAGTGACGTAGTACATGACAGACAGGAATAAATTAAAACATATGCATAGGGAGCTTGATGAAAGTAGACATAGAATGAAAATTGAAAAAGCAACAGGGCTCCGGACAGACAGGAAAAAATTTAAAAATAAAGAGAGTGAATTGGTTAAAGTAGACACAGAAAGAAAATTTTAAAAGCCACTGGGTAAAGGACCAGCAAGAAAAAAAATCAAAAATGGGGACAGAAAAATGGATAAAAGTTGACATATATCAAGATCGGCTGCTGGGAGAATGTGACAGTTCAGACGCATCTTTCTCTGTCTCTTTCTCTCCCCATCTGCCTTCCTCTTCTGTAGCTTTGGTCACTTGACTGTCACCCGCCTAGAAGACTAGATTGGTGTCTTACAGCTCTTACAACGTGAGACTTCCCAGATACGTAGCCTCACACGCGCACACACCACACAGCCGTCCCGTGCTTTTGGCTACGCATACAGGCTCTGCCGTGCACGCTGGTGATCGGATCTGCCGAGGACTACACTAAGAGGGATCCTTCCTCAGCCGGAGAGGCAGGCTGTCTCCTGTTTGCAGCTGGAGGCAGCTGTCAGATGGATCCCCCTGGTTTTATTCTTCAGCTGCTTTACCTTTTTCTGGCCTCTCCAGCTTCAGCCGCGGCAGCTCCTGCCCACAGTCAGTAAGCCCTCCACTGTCCCTTTTCGCCCAAGCTGCTGGGAGGATGAGGGCAAAGGCAAGCCACACAAACCCGAGCCAGATGCGTGAACAACATCCCCGGAGACAAACCGGCAACCGCGTCCTCAGTGCTGCCTCTGGGAAAGGAAAAGGACAAGCAGCTGTTACCCACAGTGATTACTGCAGCTCTCCTCAGGCAGGAACCCCTCCTTCTGCAGGCGCTTCTGGAGACACCGCTCTTTCCCCGAACTGATGATAACGGCACCTGCATTTATGGAGAATAATTGGTGCCGTGAGGACAGGGCTCAGGGGCAGTCTGTGGCTATGGGACAGGCTTCAGGGGAGGCACCGGAGCTGGGGGCAGCTGCGTAGGGTGAGCAGGGCTGGAGGAGTTTGGTGGAGTGGGGGAGGCACCCAGCACCTTTTCCAGGGGGTGGGAAGGCCTCCAGGTACCTGGAGGGGTGGGGGCAGCCACCTCCTGCCCCTCTTCCTGCTTCCTCTCCACCAGCTCTCGGAAGATCCCTGGGACGGGGCCGGACTCCAACTGACCGTCAGCCTGTCTCTTGGAAACACCCTTGCGGCACTCTCAGGCAGGCATGTCCCCGCAGCACCAGCCCCTGGGGCTGCAGCCCTCTTACACACTGCCATCAGCTTCACTGGCCCTCACCCGGCAGCCCACAGCTGCAGCCGCAGCCCCTCACACCCCCTGTGTCACCGGCTCCCCTGGACTCTGACAGCCACTCACCAAGTACAAAGGACTACAAACACAGCCACGAGCGTTTATCTGTTAATGCGTGTAAGTCCCAGGAGTGAGCCTGCTCTGGGGCTCAGTGCCTGGACACTCACCCTTCCCCTGGGACAACTCGGCAGTCGTTACTGGAGCAGCAGATGCAGAGAACAAAAACACAGCGATGGGGAGCAGGACAGAGGAGGAGAAAGATAAAAATAAGATGAGGGAGAAGGACTGAGGAGCAGAGAAAGAAAGGTACAGGGAAAAGGACAGCGAGATGGAGAAATCCATAAAAAAGGGGTGAGGAGCCCTGCAGGGACATAGCAGAAGAAAAACAGTGTCAGGGAGCAGGACAGAGGCAAAGAGAGAGAAAATGATGAGCAGGAAGCAGAACAGACAGATCAAGACAGACATTTAATCAGAGGATAAGGAAGGAGGGAGGGAGAGAAAAAGACAGGGGACAAGCCAGAGGGATTGAGGGGGAAAAAAAAGAGAGAGACACAGATCAGGACAAAGAGATGGAGAAAGAAAAAGCAGTGATGGACTGCAGGATGAGAAAAAAAGGCCAGGGAGCAGGACAGAGGGGAATAACGGAACAGTGAGCTGGGCAAGGGGACACAGAGAGGAACAATGAGACAGGCAGTGGTATGGGGATATACGGGCAAAAAGTTAGGGGGAGGATGGAAGACAGAGAGAGTAAGAGAAAAGAGACTGGGAGCGGGGCACAGATGGAGAAAGAAACATTAGAGACAGAGAGAGAAGGAGAGTGACAGGACTGAGGCAGAGAGATGGAGAAAGGGAAAAAAAAAAAAAAAAAGGTGATGGGTAACAGGCCAGAGTGACAAAGAAAGGCAAGAAAAGAACAGTGGAGGGCACGGGGGAACAACACAAAACAAACCACATAGCTATACACTACAGGGCAAAGAGTGAAGAATTAAGAAATAGGGACAGGGATCCAGAAAAAAAAGAGAGAGATGGAGAGTGAAAAGAATAGCAATGTGTACAAAAAGAAGAGGGGAGAATTCTAAAATAGGGTGATTGGGGAGCCACAGACAGTGTGTGATGGAGAATGGAGAGAAAAAAAAAACACAGCAATGGGCTACAGGGAAGAGAGAGGAATTAAAAAACAGCAACTGGGAGCCAGACAAAGACATGAAGAAAGAAAAAAAAGCAATAAGCTACAAAAGAGATAGAGAGGAAATAAAAACTAGCAGCAGGGAGCCAGACAGAGAGAGATGGAGAAAGACAAACAAATAGCGTGGGGCTACGGGACAGAGAATGTGGAATTAAAACATTGAAAAAGGGAGCCAGACACAGAGAGACACCAAGGAAAAAAATCCAGACAGGTTATGGGGGGCAGAGGGAGGAATTAAAAACTGGGAACAGGGAGCCGGACAGAGAGAGATGGAAGTCACAGGGAATAGCAGTGGATGCAGGAAGAAGAGGGAGGAATTCATAAATAGGGACAGGGAGCTGGCCAGAGAGAGATGGAGAAAGGCAAAAATAGCAGGGCAGAGAGGAAGAATTAAAAATGGGGTAGCGAGAGGAACATAGAGAGATGGAGAAAAGAAAAAAGCAACAGGCTACGTGGCAGAGGGGGAAGTTCAGAAAACAGGGATGGGAAGCAAGAAAGAGCGAGCGGGAGAAAGGCGGGGGAGAACCCGCGGGGCAACAGGACACCGGTGGCCTCGGCCCTCACCCGCCGCCCGGACCCACGCGTCCCACACGCGCACCACCGCCAGTGGCGCACCAGAGCGGCCGCAGTGCGAGGCCGTGCAACAGTGCCACATTTCGGCCACAAGGCGACAACAGCGGAGGTGGCAGCTGTGCTCCTGTGCAGTGCCAGCGCTGCAGTTCCGCGCCTTGCGTGAGGACCACGCGCAGACACAGCCCGGGCGTCCCCAGCAGATGAGGCGTTGGGGTAACGCACAACGGATAATCCCCTCTGGATGACCCCGTGAGGATGACAAAGCGAAGCCCCTCAAACTGCCAGCACTCCACCCCCAGTTTTCCCCAAACGGATGGAGTTTTTTGCTTTTCCATAATAGAAAAATTGGGCTTGGTCCCAATAATCATCATCTCCCACTGGTAACATCTAAAATGAACCACAAACACTTGGGCTCTCAACTTCGTTAGACTACTAAAAGTTCCAACATACACTCCCTCTCCTGCTCAATCTGGCCAGAGCTTAACACTGAAATTGCGAACGTCCAGCGATTGCTCCTACACTAAAGGTGCCAGCCCTGAAAGCTCTTGCTGGTCCTCATCTCCCACTGGTAACCTCTCAAACGAACCACAAACACTTGGGCTCTGAACTTGTTTAGCCTACTAAAACTTCCAACGTACACAGCCTCTCCTGCTCAATCTGGCCAAAATTCAACACTGAAATTGCGAACGTCCAGCGATTGCTCCTACTCTAAAGGTGCCAGCCCTGAAAGCTCTTGCTGGTCCTCATCTCCCACTGGTAACCTCTCAAACGACCACAAACACTTGGGCTCCGAACTTTTTTAGGCTACTAAAACTTCCAACGTACACTCCCTCTCCTGCTCAATCTGGCCAGAGCTCAACACCGAAATTGCGAACGTCCAGCGATTGCTCCTACGCTAAAGGTGCCAGCCCTGAAAGCTCTTGCTGGTCCTCATCTCCCACTGGTAACCTCTCAAACGACCACAAACACTTGGCCTCTGAACTTGTTTAGCCTACTAAAACTTCCAACGTACACAGCCTCTCCTGCTCAATCTGGCCAGAGCTCAACACCGAAATTGCGAACGTCCAGCGATTGCTCCTACGCTAAAGGTGCCAGCCCTGAAAGCTCTTGCTGGTCCTCATCTCCCACTGGTAACCTCTCAAACGACCACAAACACTTGGCCTCTGAACTTGTTTAGCCTACTAAAACTTCCAACGTACACAGCCTCTCCTGCTCAATCTGGCCAGAGCTCAACACCGAAATTGTGAACGTCCAGCGATTGCTCCTACACTAAAGGTGCCAGCCCTGAAAGCTCTTGCTGGTCCTCATCTCCCACTGTAACCTCTAAAACGAACCACAAACACTTGGACTCTGAACTTGTTTAGACTAGTAAAACTTCCAACGTACACTTGCTCTCCTGCTCAATCTGTCAAGAATAAAGATGGAGAGCAAAGTAAACTCCCCTTGATCCAGGACGAAGCAGTTAACGACGTGCTATGCCGCCTGGACTATCACAAGTCTGACAGCGGCAAGCATCATGTCAGTCAATACCAACCTCTTGCACAACACCCTCTTCCTCAATAGCGACATGGCCGTCTGCTCACCTGCACTGTGCCGATTCCCAAGTCGGACACTGCGGCCGTCATTGCTTCCGGCACTTAAGGTACCAAGAGACACAGCATTACTGTTGCGCTTGTTCGAAGTCACCAGCCCCGCGCTCCTCCTCGCTGTCACCCAGCTCACCTCAGAAGCTCATCCAATTCCACAGGCAGCCCGCACGGCACCTGCAAAACTAAAGAGAAACACTTCACTGAGTGGCCACAGGATACTTTGCTCTTAGACACCAACCCAGACGACAAGCACCTCACCTTCTCGGACCTCTTGTCAGCATGCCGCTTCGTCCCTCCGAGGCAACATAAGGCACCTGCAAAAAACAAACCTAAAAAGCACATGCCGAGGTGCTGCCCAAAACCACAGCCTACCCACAGTGATTCCCATCTCCGCTCCTTTACCTCAGCCGCTCACCCACCCTGCCTCTGCTCTTTACCGGTTGCTACACTGAGGCTCAGGTACCACCCGTAAGACACACAACAAGGGATGCTTCTACCTTCAGCAACAATACAACACCCGCACATTAACTGCTACTTCAGCCCACTAGTCATGGCTCACCTTGCCGGAGTCAGCTCCAGTGTCAATATACACTTGGTCATTGCTTCCCACCTTCAAAATAAAAAACAAACCAAAACCTATAAGGTAGTCGTACAGCCACCAGTCGCATCTTCCCTCTGACACCACACAAACCACCCTCCGACTGTGCTCTGCTCACCTCTCTTCCGTTGCCCGTTTGCACGTGGCTCATACCTCTGCACCTGGAAAAGCAATACTGAACCAGTCACGTGGATGCTGATCAATAGTTTAACAATTCCAGAGGTCTTGTTTCCATTTGGGAATACCATCTGGAGTCCAACTACAGCCTGCCATTAAAAAAATCTGGTCATCCCCTGTGTCTGCATAATGCTACAGAAATTACTCTCCTCGCCTGCTGCATACGTGGCTACTTGCTCTGAAATGGACTGTACACCCTTTGCCTACAAAGTCCAGGGTTATCAAAATATTAACTAGAGAATCTCACTGCTGTTTTCTGGCTGAGCCTATCACTGCTATGCCCCCAGGCAGAGCAGCTCCAACCCAGACAAAAACCACGCACAGACCAACACTGCACACAAACAAGACACAGGACACGACCCAGAGACAGAAGAACACTCCCTGTAAGAAGAACGACTCCCGGAACAGAGATGCCATCGGGCGAGAAGACCTAAGGGGCCGTGAGGAAGAATTTATGGCAGCTCCAGAAAAGTCAAATGCCGTGCCCCGTGACAAGAATATATGGCCGCCACTGGGACGAAGCGTGCGCAAGAAGCCTTGCTTAAAGACCCAAGGATGCAGGGATGGAGGGAAGAAGTCCCAGAAAAGGGATCCATGAAAACAGACCACTCAACATCAGACATGCTGATTTGGCCTGGAACAACGCCGCAAAAGAGGACCGACCGGAAACCTTGAGATACAAGACCTAGCCATGCTTTGAGCTTGTTATGCAAGGAAAGAAGTGCCCAGTTGGCACTATGCCAACGCACACAGGCATTTGAGACCCTAGGGACTGCACCCGGGGGACATACTGTGCTCCTTGAGTGCAGAGATGACACGGAGACTTCCGGAAGGTCTACGACACAGAAGACAGACCGCACAAACTACACCACACCAACACAGGCTGGAACTGCCCTGCTCACGCTAGTCTCGTCCTTACAAGTAACCCCCTTCCCTTTACCTGCCCAAAGGTGACTCTTCCTGGGCAGCCCTCTCCCCTACGTTAACTTAAATACCCTCCCTGCAATTCCCAACCTTGTCCCCTCCAACCAGAGCCCCCTCCCCAGCCCTGGTCCTTCCACTTATCTTTCAGGGGTCTGAATCCATCCTACACCATAAGCCACATCGGCTAACTGGGATATTCCTGCAGTTGCCAGATTCCTCTTCATCATCTTCACAAAAACGGTGCCAGCAGTAAGCATCACATCAGTCGACATTGACCTCGTGCACAAGACCCCCCCCCTCCTCAAAAGCAAGGCGGCCTTCCGCTCACCTGCTCTGTGCTCATTCCAAAGTCGGATGCTGTGGCCGTCATCGCTTCTGGCACCTAAGATACAAAAAGATAGAAAGCTACCGTTGCGCTTGTGAGAAGTCACCGGCCCCGTGCTCCTCCTCACTACTACCCAGCTCACCTCCAATCCAGTTCCAGAGGCAGCCTGAATGGCTCCTGCAAAACCAAAGAGAAACACCTGAGCTGCCACATGATGATCTGCTCTTAGACACAGACCCAGCTGAGAACCACCTCACCTTCTCAGGCGGCTCATCAGCCTGCGGCTTCACCCCTCCCAGCCTGCTTGCGGCACCTGAAGAAACCAAAGCAAAAGGCACATGTGAGATACTGCCTGAAACCACAGCCTTCCCATCTTTCATTCCTTTACCTTGGCCACTCACCTGCCAAACACAAACAAGGGATGCTTCTAACCTCACTACAATACAACACCTGAAAATTAACTGCTACTTGAGCCCACCAGTCACAGCTCACCTTGCCTGAGTCACCTCCAGCACCAATAGCCTGCTTCGCTCATTGCTTCCACCTGCAAAATAAAAATCCCAAACCTGTAAGCTACTCACTCCTGATGCTTATAAAGTATGAGGGGCCTGCCACAAGTTGTAAAGGTTTAGGGACAAATGAGTACTCTGCAGGCAACCAAGTAATTAGCTGCCCCATACCCTGAAAGACAGTATGAATTGTGTCCCAGCTGCTTTCTTAAGAAATGGTAAAAGTCCATACACAGATGCACACAAAATGCTCACCCTAACCCCTGCTAGAAAAATCTCACCATCGGTCCTATTAGCAGAGACTATATCAGCAACATACAGCACAACTGGTGAAAAAAACACAAGGTTGCACCATCAATAAAGTCGGGAATTGCATGAAAATGTGAAGTACCTAGAATAAAAAACCCTACATACTATTAAGTCATCTTGCCAGCTGTGAACAGTCAATACAAAATTACTGACCTGAAAAAAACCCCACTGCATAGAGGTGTACTTTCTACTACAGACACTGCTGAACCTCAACTGGTCCTGAAGCTCTCACCTCAGACAGACACCTCCACGTCTCTACATATCCAAACACATCTGCCCATACAGCTTCAACAGCTCAAAAGCAGCAGTTGACTGAAGGAACAGCAGAGCACCAACACCAGAGAAGCCCCAGAGCAGAATGAGCTCCCTGAGGAGCGGCTGTGGCTCATATACCCCAGGCCTCGCCCACCGCCCTTCCCACAACCACCTGGGGAAGGGGAGGGGGGAATTGCCGGAAGGCATAAAGGCGGCTGGAGGAGCTTTATTGTCAATCAAAACCAGAGTGGGATAATAAGAAATGAGAAAAAATCTGAAAAACACCTTCCCCCCACCCCTCCCTTTTTTCCTGGGTTCATCTTCACTCAACTTCTCTACTTTCTCCCCCCAGGCGACGCAGGGGGACGGGGGTCGCGGTCAGTTCATCACATGCTGTCTCTGCCGCTCCTTCCTCCTCGTGCTCTTCTTCCGCTCCAGCGCCGGGTCCCTCCCGTGGTGCCGCAGGTCCTGCCAGGAACCCTGCTCCCGCACGGGCTCCTCTCCACGGGGCCGCCGGGGCCGGCTCCAGCGCGGGCTCTCCGCGGGGTCACAGCTTCCTTCAGGCACTTCCACCTGCTCCGGCGTGGGGTGCCCCATGGGCTGCAGCTGCGTGTCCGCTGCACCGTGGGGTGCAGGGGGACGACCTGCCTCACCGCGGTCTTCCCCAGCGGGGGAATCTCTGCTGCGGCGCCTGGAGCACAGTCCTGGGAGCGAGTCCGCTGCGGGACCCCGAGGCGGTCGTTCCCGGGGCCGCGCTGGTGGGTTCGCTGGGGAGCGGAGGGTCGGTCGGTCGGCTCCTGGAGCGGTGGGCTGCCAGCGATGAGGAGCCGGGTGCAGGGCGCTAGGGGAGAGAAGCGGCGGCTGGCTGGACAGCGGGAGCGTAACGGGGAGGCGTGAAGAGGAAAAAAAGTGAAAAATAGGGTCGGCGAGCTAAATAAGTGAAGGTATCGACATTTAAAAGGCGCTGAAGTGGGGGACGGGCGGGAAGAGATAAAAAACAGGAGGGGGAAGTGGGTCGATGTGGAGCGGGCGGCGGGTGCCTCAACGCTCATCTCCCAGGAGACTTCCCGCAGGAGCGCCAGCGCCCGGAGCCGCCCCAGCCCGTCCTCCCCACCCGCAGCCTTTTAAACCGCCCTCGCCTCGTGGGCCCCACCTGGGCTGCCCCACCCCACAGCCGTGGGGAGCAGGGGCCGTGGCCCCGGCCCCACAGCGTCCTGGAAGCACGCGGCACCCTCGAGGCACCTCCGGCACCGCGTGTCCGCGGCACCGGGCCACGGGTCCGACCGTGCGGCAAACTCCTCCCCTGGCCTCGTCTCGGGGTGGGGGGGCAGTTGCCCACGGGCCACCTGCCCTTTGGGGTGTCCCTGCTCTGGTGGGGACCCCTCCACGGGCCACCGGCCCCCCAACTGCCTTGCCCCCTCCTCGGACACCCCCCCCCCACCCCCTGGGGTCACCCAGACACCGGGGTCCCCCCGCCCCCCCCGGCTCTGAGCTCATGGGGGGCCCGATCCTGTGGCCCGAGGCTCCCCCGCCCCCCCCCCCCCCCCCCCCCGCCCAATAAAGGCACTGGTGATGGCGTTCTGGGGGGAATCCCGGAGGTTTTGGGACTCGGCCCAAGGAGGCGACAACATGGGGTGGAGTGGAAACTGTTTATTGGTGGTGCCAGGGCCCTACTGGGAGCACTGGGGCCTGTACTGGGCGTGCTGGGGCCCATACTGGAAGCACTGGGAGTGCACTGGAAGCACACTGGGAGCCTTGGGGGCTATACTGGGAGCACTGGGCCCATACTGGGATTGTACTGAGACAGCTGCAGCCCAGGCCGGCATTGTACTGGGAGCACCGGGCCCATACTAGGAACATTGGGGCTCATACTGGGAACGCTGGGACTCATACTGGGATCTTACTTTAATTGTAGCTCAGGCTGGCGTCACACCGGGAGCACTGGGGTCCATACTGGGATCTGATTCAGGCAGCTGCAGCTCAGGCTGGGATCATACTGGGAGCGCTGGGCCCATACTGGGAGTGTGCAGCGCATACCGGGATCGTGCTCAAAGAGCTGTGGCTCAGGCTGGCATCATACTGGGAGCACTGGGCCCATACTGGGAGTGTGCAGCGCATACCGGGATCGTGCTCAAAGAGCTGTGGCTCAGGCTGGCATCATACTGGGCGCACTAGTGCTATACTGGGAGCGCTGGGGTCCATACTGGGATCTAACTCGGAGAGCTGGGGCTCAGGCTGGCATCATACTGGGAGTGCTGGGCCCATACTGGGAGTGTGCAGCCCATACTGGATTCGTGCTCAAAGAGCTGTGGCTCAGGCTGGCATCATACTGGGAGTACTAGTGCTATACTGGGAGCGCTGGGGCCCATACTGGGATCTGACTCAGGCAGCTGTGGCTCAGGCTAGCGTCATACTGGGAGCACTGGTGCTACACTGCGAGCATTTAGTCCCATACTGGGATCATACTCGGAGAGCTGTAATCCAGACTAGCATCGTACTGGGAGTGTTGGGGCCCATACTGGGAGCACTGGGCCCATACTGGGATCGTGCTTGAAGAGCTGCGGCTCAGGCTGGCGTCGTACTGGGAGCGCTGGGCCCGTACTGGGATGGTGCTGGGCCGTACTGGTGCGCTCAGGGGCCGGGGGGGTCCCCGTCGCCCCCCCGCACCAGCAGCACCGGCCCCAGCCCCTCCGTCAGCACCTCCAGGAACTCCAGGTCTGACCCACGTCAAGGGCCTGACCCACGGCTGACCCACAAGTGCCCCCACTGCCCCACAACTGCCCCCCAGTTCCCCCCCAGCTGCCCCTGTCTCCCAGCCACCCCCTAACTGCCCCCCAATCCCCACACCTGCCCCGCAAGTGCCCCCTAACTGCCCCCAGTTCCCCCCGTGACCCATAAGCGCCTCCCAAGTGCCCCCTAACTGCCCCCAATTCCCCCCACTGACCCACTTTGCCCCAGTTTTGCTGGTTTTCCCCCGGTTTTCCCCATTTTCGGCCCGTTTTCGATGGTTTGCCCCAGTTTTGCCCCATTTTGCCCCATGCCCCCCATTTCCGTCCCGCTTCTGCCCCGATTCACCTGCTCTTGCCCCGCTCCCACGGAATCCCAGACTCGGCGTTTTGTCCCTTTGGCCTCAGTTTTGCCTCATTTTTGCCGTTCTTGCCCCAGTTTGTGCCCCGCTTTACCCAGATTCCCCATTTTTCTCTTTTTTCCTCCCCTCTTCTCCCTGTTCCGTCATTTTCCTCCCGATTTTGCCCCAATTTTCCCATTTGCGCAGGCACACCCCCCCTGTTTCCAGTTTTCCCCCATTTTTCTGCCCCACTTTCACCACGTCGCCCTCTTCCCCCATTTGCCATTCCTCCCGTTTTCCCCATTCCCCCGTTTTCCCCGTTTCCCCCCCGTTTTCCCCCCCGCAGGATACAGTTGTCGAGGGGCCGGGGGGGCCGGGGGGGTGGCGGGGGGGGCAGGTCCAGCAGCACCAGCCGGGCCCCGCCCGAGCACCGCCCCACCGCCTCGTTCAGCCGCTCCGCCGCGTGCATGCGCCGCACGTTCCCCCTCCCCGGCAACCACCAGTCACCACCAGTACGCACCAGTACGCGCCCCCGGCCCACCCCACAGCACCCCCTCCTGCCCCCAGCGCCCCCCACCCCCCGCCTCCCAGTACAGCCCACAGCCCCAAATCCCTCCCTCCCAGTATAGACCAGTGTCTCCCAGCATGGACTGGTGCCTCCTAGTATGGACCGGTGTCTCCCAGTGAGTCCCAGTATGGCCCAGACCCTCCCAATGATAGCCAGCATGGCCCCCAGCCCCCCAGCCAGTATGGTCCAGTGCCCTCCCCATGACTCCCAGTATGATCCATAGCCCCCCCAGTGCCTCCCAGTATGGCCCAGAGCACCCCGCACAGTGACTCCCAGTGCCCTCCCAATACACCCCAGCGCCTCCCAGTATGACCCAGAGCACCCTCCCAGTGACTCCCAGTGCCCCCAGCGCCTCCCAGTGCCCTCCCAGTACATCCCAGAGCACCCTCCCAGTGACTCCCACTGCCCTCCCAGTACATCCCAGTGCCCCCAGCGGCACTCACGGGCTGGGACCCCGGCGGGGGGCTCCTCCCTGCTCCTCCTCCTCCTCCTCCCCCGCACTGGGGGCCTGCGACCGAGCGGCGCCTCCCTGTGACATCACTGGCAGTCACACGGGATGTCACATCTCGTGACATCACCCCCGCTGCGGCGCGTCAGCACACGTCGCATCTGTCGCGTCCCGCGTCACCGTGTATCATGTCCCGCCTCCCCCCACCCTCCCGGGGCTTGGGGGGCACACGGCCGCCTCAGGTCCCCACCGCCTCCCCAGCTGTGATGTCACGCGATGTCACGCGATGTCACCTGTGCCTGCCGCATCTGGCGCAGCATCTGGGAGCGCTGCTCCATCATCAGCGTCCGCTCGTAGGTGTACGCCGAGACATCGCTGTCGTGCTGCGGGAAAGGGGACCCAGGCGTTATGGGGGGGCACAGGTGTTTGGGGGGTCCCAGGCGTGTGGGTCTCACCAGCTCGACGACGTGGGTCTGGGCGGGCAGCCCCCTCCGGCGGGCGACGGCCTCCAGCAGCCGCCGCAGACGCAGGCTGTTGTCCTCCAGCAGCGCCACCGTGAACAGCCGCACCCGGCACCCCCGCCAGGCCTGGGGCGCCCCACAGACGGCCTCAGCGGGGGCGACCCACGGCGACCGACCCACGGCGACCCGTAGCGCACATCCCACGGCGACCCAGAGCACCCCACAGCGACCCGGAGCACCCCATGGCGCCCATCCCGCTGCACCCTGGTGTCCCCACAGCGCCTGCCCCACAGTCACCCGCCCCATAGCACCCCACGGCACCTGCCCGACAGCGCCCCAGAGCCCCCCCCCAGCACCCACCTGTGCCCCACGGCACCCGTTGCTCCCAAGAGCGCCCACCCGACCCACATCCCCCCTCCAGCACCCACCCCTGCCCCCCAGCACTGCGAAACCCCCTCCCACCCCCTCCCCTGCCCCATAGCGCCCATAGCCCCCCCCGCTCCCCGCAGCCCCCCCCGGCCCCACGTACGGGGTGCTGTCGCAGCAGCAGGGGCAGGAGGGTGAGCAGGCGCCCGTCGCCCACCACCCACCAGACGTCCAGGGTGCCTCCCGGCGCCCCGGCCCCCAGCGGCCCCTTGGCCACCAGCAGCGCCCGGCCACCGGCCCCCGCCACCCGCAGCAGCTCTGGGGGGACAGTGCGGGGGGCGTTGGGGGGCACGGACCCCCACAGCCCCGCTGCTGGGGGGGACGGGGGCCCCAGCCCCCCAGGACCTCCAGGTCCCCCGTCCCCCCACATCTCCCTCCCAGCTTCTCTCCCCGTCTCCCGCCACATCCCCCCGTGCCCCTCCCCGTGTCCCCCAAGACCCCACGTCCCCCCATCTCCTCCCTGTTCCCCCACATCCCACATCCCCCCACGTCTAAGCTCCGTCCCTGCCCCCCGTATCACCCCCACATTGTCTCCTGCCCCCCATATCCCCCCACATCGCTGCCTGCCCCCTACGTCCCCAAGCTGGCCCACACCGCCCTTCCTCTCCTCCCCCCCACGTCCCCCCATATCGCCCCACAGCCCCTCCTGCCCCCCACGTCCCCAGGTCCCCCCATCCCCCTTTCCCTCCTGCCCCCCAAGTCCCCCCCCACGCCCCCCCGTACCGACGAATCTCCGGGCGGCGGCGGGGTCGTGCCGCCGGCGCCAGCCGTGGGGCCAGCCCATCAGGACGGCGTTGGGGCGCAGGGCCCCCAGGCCGCAGCCCTGCACCAGCGCCGCCAGCCCCGGCCCCCGCCCCGGCGCCACCAGCACCTGCACGAAGCCCCGCGCCCCCGCGCCCGCCAGCCCCGCCCGCAGCGCCTGGGGGGGCCGGGGGAGATGGGGGTCAGGGTGGGGGGGAGCACCCCCCGTAGGGACCCTGCCCCATAGGAACCCTGATCTATAGGGACTCACTTGCATAGGGACCCACCCCATAGAGAACCAGAACCATAAGGACCCACCCATAGACAGATCCATAGAGACCCACCCCATAGAGAGACACATCCGTAGGGACCCACCTCCATAGGGATCCACCCCCATAGGGACCCTGACCCACAGGGACCCGTGTCTTTGGGGAAACCCAGCCATCCAGCGGGACCCACCAGCCCCATAGGGACCCAGAGATCCCCCCCCGACGTGGACCCAACTCCATAGAAACGCAGATCTATAGGGACCCAGCCCCATAGGGACCCTGACCCACAGGGACCTGTGTCTTTGGGGAAACCCAGCCATCCAGTGGGACCCACCAGCCCCATAGGGACCCATAGATCCCCCCCCCCGACGCGGACCCAGCTCCACAGGGACCCAGGTGCTTGGGCAGCCCCACAGGGACCCCCAGTGGGGCGCTCACCTGCTCAGCGGCGCGGGCACGGGGCTGGTCCTGGGGCAGGTCCCCGGGGATGACGGAGCCGACGACCGTCAGCCCCTTGCCCGCCTGCAGCTGGGCGGCCAGGGCCAGCAGCTGGGGCTGCGTGGCCCGCAGCTCCTCGTCCAGCTTCAGCAGCACCAGCAGCTGCGGCCTGCGAAGACGGTTGGGGCGGTGTCTGCGACCCACGGCGGGACCCACGGCCTCCGGGACACCGCCGAGCGTGGGGTGCTCACCTCCAGCTCGGGGCGGGGGGCTGCCCGTCCTCCAGGCGCAGGAGGGCGAAGCGCGCGGCGCTGAGGGAGAGGCCCCGCAGCCCCTCGCCCCACTCGCTCTGCGCCCTGCGGGGACGAGGGGGGGCCGTAAGGGACCCCGGCGCCCGGCGGGGGACCCCCGGGACCGCCCCCCCGGCCCCCCGCTCACCCGCGGTACTCCAGGTACTTGTAGGCGGTGGCCCCGATGCCCAGGGCCAGGAGGGCGCAGTACCAGCAGGTCACCAGCATCAGCCCCAGGCACAGCCCGGCCCCCGCCAGCGACACCCCCCTGGGGGGGACGACACCCAGGCGTCGGTGGGGACCCCGCTGCGCGGGGAGGGGGCTCCCCGCGCCCCGGGCGCTCACCAGTGGTAGAGGCGGCAGCGGGGGCTCCAGCCGGGCGTGGGCAGCAGCCCTTGCAGGGCGCAGGCCAGGTTGACCCCCAGGTAGGACGTCAGCCAGAACCTGCATGGGAGGGAGGGAGGGGGGGGAAAGACGACGCGCGACGATCGCATGGCGGCGCGACCTCACCACGCGGCACCGCGAGGCCGGGGCGTGTCACCGCACACGGAGAGGACGGGCGCCAGCAGGTCGAGGGAGCCGAGGAGGACGCCCAGCTCGGCCACCGCCGCCGTCGCCGCCAGGGGCCAGAGCCGCCCCCGCCCCAGCGCCTGCGGGGAGAGGAGGGGGCGCGGTGAGAGCCGGCGGCGAGGCGCGGGCCAGGGCGGCGCTATGGGGCAGGGCGGGGGGCACTCACGTGGGGCAGAGGCAGGGCGCGGGTCCGGGCCAGCCCCCGCAGCAGCCGGCTGCCCCCCAGCAGCGCCTGCAGCCCGGCCCCCGCCGCCGACAGCAGGGCCCCGGCCAGCGGCACCCAGGGGGACGGCCACGAGGCTGCCCCCGCCACCGGCGTCCCCCGCAGAGACCCGCCGAACCTGGGGGGGGCGCAGAGGTGTCACCAGGGGGTGGGGGACACACGGGGGGGACAGCAGGGACACCCCCCCCGGGGCCACTCACTTGTCGCGCAGCAGCTGCCCCTCGACGGAGGCCCCCAGCAGCAGGGCCGCGCTCAGGTCTGCGCTGTCAAGGAAACGCCCCCCCAAGACACCCGCACCCCTGCCCCAAAACGGGGTGACCCCCCCCGGGTGACCCCCCAACCAGGGTACACCCCGTACATGGGGGTCGCTGCTCCCCAAAACCCCCCGGAGTGCCCCAAAACACCCCCCCCTTCCTCCAGGCGCTCCCTCGCCTTCAGGAGGACGCCAGTTCCAGGCTGCCCCCCGCCCACCCAAACCCCCCCCAGGTTTCGGGGTCCCCCCATACGTTGTGGGGCGGATGCAGCCCAGGGCGGTGGCCAGGGCGGCCCCCAGGCTCCCGGCCGGGACGGAGCGGGCGACGTCGCGGAGCTCCCCGAAGTGGCTGCAGCCCCACAGCACCCCTGCACCCGGACACCCGGCTCCACTCCCTGGTCGTCGTCGTCGTCCCCGTCCCTCCCCGGGTCCCACCCGCAGTCCCCCGGGATCCACCCCACGCTTGGGGGGCCCACCCCACGTGCCTGGGTCCCCCTCCTGCACACCCGGGTCCCTCTCGGGATGCTGAGGTCCCCTCCTCGGACCCCTGGGTCCCCCCCAAACGCCCGGGTCCCCCCCAAACGCCCGGGTCCCCCCCCAGACGCCGGGGTCCCCCACTCACCCGAGGCGGTGGGCAGGCTCAGACCCAGCAGGACGCCGAAGGAGGAGTCGTCGTCATCATCCTCGGCCCCGCCCGGCCCCTCCCCCAGCCCCGCCTCGGGGGGGCGGGGCCACAGGTTACCTGTGGGGCGGGGTGGGGGCACGCCTGGGTCCCGCCCGTCCGTGCCCCCCCAGCCTCCATACCCTTGAGGTGGCCCCCTGCCCCGCCCCGCCCCCCTGCCACACCCTTGCCACGCCCCCCCACGCCGACTCACGCGCCAGCAGGCGTGCGCTGGGCCCCGGGAAGGCCGGCCGCGCCCCCTGGGTGCCGTTGCCCCCCGCGCCGTGGGGCTGGGCTGTGGGGCAGGGTTGGAGGCGGCCGCCAGGCTGGGCGGGCAGGCAGAGCCTGGGAGGGGAGAAGGCCGTCAGCGCCTCGTTAGCGTGTCATTTGCATAGAGAGGGAGAGGGGAGGGGGGCAACTCACGTGTGGGGGGCCCCCCCCGGCAGGGCGGCTCGCAGCGCCCCTGCCTGCAGCCCCAGCAGGGCCAGCAGCAGCCCGGCAGGGCCCAGGGGGGCGGCACGGGCGGCGGGCGGGGCGGCGGCCCCCAGCCCCAGCAGGCCCAGCAGCCCCGCCCCGTAGCCCCGCCCGTTGTTCAGCCGGCCCCCGCGGCCCCGCCCCGGCAGCACAGCCGCCTGGGGAGCCACATACACCTGCGGCGGCGAGAGGGAGGGGTGAGAGAGCCCCAGGCTGCGCCCTCACCCACCCGGCTCCGCCCGCCCGGCCCCACCCATTGGCAAGAGGCCACACCCCCCGGTTGCCCTGGCCCAGGAGGTCCCCACCCCTTCAAGACGGCCACGCCCCCGATAGCCCCTCCCATTTGCCCTGGCTGGGAAAGCCCCACCCCTCCAAGCCGGCCCCTCCCTCTCCCAGGGAGCCCCGCCTACTCCAGCAGGGTCCCTCCAGGCCCCTCCCCTCCCACCAGGCCCCACCCACCACCTCCCCACTTGGCCACGCCCCCTCCCCTGTGGCCACACCCCACCCGGCCCCACCCCTCGGGGGACCCCGACCCACCAGCAGGATCTCGGCGGCCCCCAGGGCGGCGGCGGCGGCGGCGAAGGCGGCGCTGAGGAAGGCGCAGAGCCCCACGGCCCCCCCGGCCTCGGGGCCCAGCGCCCCCGACAGCAGCCCCAGGGGACAGCCCCCTGCCACGCCCACCCGTGATGTCAGCGGGGGGCGGGGCGGGGGGTCCCCCGTACTCCACGGCCCCCTCCCCCCATCCCCCCGCACTCACCGGGGTCGAGGCCGTTGGTGGCGATGGCGCTCAGGGACACGGCGGTCAGCACGGTCTGCGGGGGGATGTGACCTCTGACCCCGTGACCCCTGCGATGCTTGACCCCTCCCCTGAACCACCAAGCATGGCCCTGGCTTGACCCCAGGCCCACCACCCCCTGTGACACCTGGTGTGACCCTGGGGCATCACCCGTGACCCCAGGCATGACCCCTGACCCCACATGCAACCCCAGGTGTGACCCCTGCACCAGACACGACCCCAGGCATGACCCCTGACCCTACATGCAACCCCAGGTGTGACCCCTCAACCAGACACGACCCCAGGCATGACCCCTGACCCTACATGCAACCCCAGGTGTGACCCCTGAACCAGACACGACCTCAGGCATGACCCCTGACCCTACATGCAACCCCAGGTGTGACCCCTGAACCAGACACGACCCCAGGCATGACCCCGACCCTACATGCAACCCCAGGTGTGACCCCTGCACCAGACATGACCCCAGGCCATGACCCGTGACCCTGGTTGCAACCCCAGGTGTGACCTCTGACCCCAGCTGTGGCCCCCGGGTGCGCCCCCGACCCCAAACGTGACCCCTGACCCCAGGGCACGACCCCCGACCCCCTCTCCCACAGCCCCCCAGGACAAAGCCGAGAGCAGCGCCCCCGGGGGCACCCCCCACCCCTCGCGACCCTGGGTGGCAACCCCTGCCCCCCGCCCATGACCCCCGAACCCCCCCAACCGCGACCCCCGACCCCACTCACGCAGGCGCCGAGCAGGAGGCCGATGGCGGAGGCCTGCAGGACCCCCCCGGTGCCCACCACCCAGGGCAGCCGCAGCACCAGCACCAGCCCCAGCAGCGTCTGCAGGGCGGGCGCCGCCACCCCCCGCAGCGTCCCCAGGAGGCGCCGCTGCGCCCGGCGCAGGGGCCCGTCACGCCGGGGACGGGGCAGGGGGCTGCCCCTCCCGACGCCCGGGCCCCCGACCCCTTCCTCACCCCCCTCCCCAAACACCCCGGTGTCCCCCAGACCCCTGGGTCCCCAAACTGGACACCCGGGTGCCCCGACCCCTTCCTCACCCCCCCACAACACCGGGGTCCCCCCCCAGATGCCGGGGTCCCCCGACCCCTTCCTCATCCCCCCCCAAACACCCGGGTCCCCCCCAAACCGCTGGGTCCCCCCCAGACCCCCCAACCCCTTCGTCATCCCCCCCCAAACAACCAGGTCCCCCCCAAACCGCTGGGTCCCCCCCAGGCCCCCAGGTCCCCCGACCCCTTCCTCATCCCCCCCCAACACCGGGGTCCCCCCCCGGACCCCCAGGTCCCCCAACCCCTTCCTCATCCCCCCCCAAACACCGGGGTCCCCCCCCGGTCCCCTGACCCCTTTCTCACTCCCCCCAACACCGGGGTCCCCCCCTGGACCCCCGGGTCCCCTGACACCCCCCCCGACACCGGGGTCCCCTCACCGGGGCGTGGCCGTCCTCACTGTCGGGGCTGAGGGCGCTGTAGGGGGCGATGCGGCGCAGGAGGGCGGGGACGCGGGGGCGGGTGGCCAGCTCCTCCTGCGGGGGAGGGGGGGGCGCGCTAACGAGGAGGCCCCTAACGAGGGCGAGGGCGGGGGGGAGGTGCTAAGGAGGCGGCCGAGGCCTCACCTCGAAGAGCGCCAGGTTCCGGTCACAGGCCAGGCCGGCCTCGGGGAGGGCGGGGCGGGCAGGGGCCCCGCCCCCCGGCCCCACCCCACCACACCCACGGGCGGGGCCATGGGGAGGGGGCGTGGTCTCCTCGCTGGGGCTGGGGCTGGTGTCGGAGGGGGGGGGGCCGGGAGCTGGAGGGGGAGGGGGGCTCCGGGCTGCTCTCCGAGGGCTCCGCCCCCCCCCGCCAGGCCCTCGCCCCCCGCCCCGCCCCCGACATGGTGACGTCACCGAGGTCGTCACCGAGGTCGTCAGGGCGGCGGCCAGCGACACGCAATGAGGTCACCGACACCTGCGGGGGGGACAGAGGATGAGAGAGAGGAAGCACCCGGACGGCCTGATGGGGGGGGGGGGGGCACAGCATTTTGGGGGAAATACAGACGCTTTGGGGGCAGACGGGGATTTGGGCAGGAAAATATACTTTTTTGGGGGGGAAACGGCCATTCTGGGGGCAAAATAGCTTTATTGTCACAGGGAAAAGGGTTTTTGGGGGGAAACAGCCATTTAGGGGGAACTGGCCATTTCGGGGGAAAAAAACAGCTGTTTGAGGGAGAAACAGCTTTTTTTTTTTTTGCAAAGAAAATGGCATTTTGGGAGAAGAAAGAGCAGTTCCTGGGGGAAATAGCCATTTTGGGAGGAAACGCAAATTTGGGGGGGAATAGCATTTTTTTTTTCAGGGAGAAAAGCATTTGCGGGGAAATAGCAACTTCCAGGGGGGAAAATAACCCTCTTGGAAGACAAATAGGTATTTTGGGGGGAGAAGTTGCCATTCTGGGGGCAAGTAGCCTGTTTTTGTGGGGAAATTGCTATTTTTTGCAGGGAAAAGGAATTGCAGGCAGGGGGAGATGAATTTTAGTGAGAGAAATAGCCTTTTTTGCAGCGAAAAAAATGCTTTTTTGGGGGGAATCAGCCATTTCTAAGAGGAAAGTAGCCATTGGGGGGACAAAATGTGCGTTTTGGGGGAGACGGGCATTTTGGGGGCAAAATAACCTTTTTTGAGAGGGAATAGACTTTGGGGGGGGAAGGCAGTCATTTTGGGGGGAACGAGCACTTTGCCGCAGGGAGCGCCATTCCGTCACAGAATCTGCCACTTCGGGGGATGAAATAGACATTTTTATGAAAAAACACCACATTTCAGGCAAAAGAAACCCACTTTCAGAGGAAAAAACCCCACCGCTTTGCGGAAAAACGACCGTTTTTTTGAAAGAAGCCAACGGATGAGGGATCGAGTGCCAGTTTGTAGGATGGGAGCGTGGATCTGCCGGAGGGCAGGAAGGCTCCGCAGAGGGATCCGGAGAGGCTGCGGCGACGGGGTTCAGCCCGGCAATCAACTGCCCGAACGGGGCTTGTGGGGAGCTGGGTGCGCGTCTCTCCTCCCAAGGGACAAGCGATAGGACGGGAGAAAACGGCCTCAAGCTGTACCAGGGGAGGTTTAGGCTGGGTATTAGGAAAAATCTCTTCATGGAAAGGGTTGTCGGACACTGGAACGGGCTGCCCAGGGAGGTGGCGGAGTCACCGTCCCCGGAGGTATTTAAAAGACGCGTGGAGGAGGCGCTTGGGGACGCGGTTTAGCGGTGGACGTGGCAGGGTCAGGTTTACGGCTGGACTCGGCGATCTTGAAGGTCTTTTCCCTCACCTAAACGACGCCGTGATGCTGTTTCAGGAGAGGAACGGCCGGTTTGTGACAGACGCGGCCACTGCTCTGGGGAGGAAAAAAGGCGCTTCGGAGCAAAAAGAGCCGCTCTGAGAAGAAAACCCCCAGTTCATGGCAAAATAAAAGTCACTTTGGGGGGGAAAAAATGCCATTCCTGGGGATGAACAGCTGTTTTGTGGCACAACTCAATCCTTTGTGGCAAAAGCTGGCGTTTTAGTAGAGAATCTGTTGCTTTGAGGGGAAAAAAGGAACTGGGGGGGGGAAACATTTTGGGGGAGGGGAAGCCATTTTGGGGGGAGGAACTTACCGCCATGGGGGGTAAAAAAACCCCACGTTACAGGAAAAATACCCACCTTGCTGGGAAAAAAACAATCCTGGAGGAAAAAAAAGGTCATTTTGGGGGAAAAACAGCCACTTTGCAGCAGAAACCCAGAGTTTGCTTGAGGCTTTGAGGGGAAAACCGACGCTCTGGGGGAAAATGGGTGTTTTGGGGGAAAAGGGGTGCTCGGGGGGGAAAAAGGGCTGTTTTGGGGGGGAACCTGATGATCTGAGGGGAAGAAGGGCTGCTCGGGGGGGGAACCGACGCTTCGCGGGAAAAACGGCCGCTCTGAGGGGAGAAAAACAGCAGTTTTGGGGAAACCCCCCCCCCGAACCCAGGGCTCACCACCCCGCCAGGAGCCCGCCCCCCTCCTCGCCCGCTTTTGGGGCCAAACTCCCCCTTTTCGGGCCGCTGCAGACCCACACCTCCCCCCAGGGACGCCACCCCCCCCCACACACACCTTTTGGGCCGAATTCCCCCCGCTTCGGGGCACCGCCCAGCCCCCGCCGCTCCTGGGCTCCCCCCCTCTCAGCTTTCCCCGTCATTTTGGGGCAAAAACCCGCCGCTCCGGGGCCGCCCGCGCTGAGGGCGGGAAGGGCCGCGCCGTACCTGAGGGGGAAAGGCGGGAGGGGCGGGCACCCGCCCGCCGCCGCCGCCGCCGCCACGCCCACTGGCTGCCGCAGGGGCGGGGCCGCCGCAGGGGCGGGGCGGCCGCAGGGGAGGGCGGGGCTTCGACTGGGCGGGGCGCAGAGCGGGAGGGGCGGAGACTCGGGGTGGGGGCGTGACCGGGGCGCGGCGTAGAAGAGAGCGCCGGCCAGCGCGGGGGCGTGGCTTGGACGGCGGGGGCGGCGCTCCCCGCGGGCTGCAGCGGGGAGGGCGGGGCTTGGGGAAGGGGCGTGGCCGAGCGGGTCCCTGTGTCCCGTGTGTCGTGTCCCCCCCCCCCAACACCACGCGGAGCCGTTTCCGTCTCAAGGGTTTATTCCGCCACCGCGGCTCCCCGCTCAGAGGAGCGGCCGCGCCCGCTGGGTGGGCAGGACGCCGAACCGCCGCTTCAGGGCCAGGCGGTGCCGGGAGAACTTGTCGTCGGGAGAGAAGCGGGCCGGGTGGGCCGAGCGGGTGGGCTGCCCCGCCGGGGACACCTTCTGCGGGGAGGGAAAGGGGCGGGTGAGAGCGGGCCGCGACCCGCGGAGCCCTCCCGGAGCCGCCGCGGCCTCCCCCACTCCCCGGGTACCTTCAGGGTGTAGACGCGCTCGCCGCGCTCATCGTTGTAGCACTGCAGGAACATGGCGCCGCCGCCGCCGCCGCGCAGAGCACCACGGGAAGGGGCGGTGCCGCGCGGGGCACCACGGGAAGGGGCGGGCTGGGCGCTGAGGCGCGGGGGGCGATGGGAAATGCAGTCCTGCGGAGGGGGGTACGGGGTCGGGGTGGAGGGGACCGGGGCGGGGGAGACGCACCCCGCCGAGCGGCGCCCCATGGGCGCGGCTGTCGAGGTCTTTGAGCGGTCTTCGTCGGGTTCCGGGACGCCGGGGTCCTCCCCGCGAGCGGCCCCGCCCCGTGAGCTTTGGACTTCGCCCTCACCGGCAGCACCTGGTCCAGTCC
>NW_026776443.1:58325-88324 GCF_030936135.1 Gavia stellata
TGGGGGGCACCCCGAAAGCACCGGGGAGGGCGTGGAACCACCAAGAGCCCCCGAAATTGCCCCAAAACTGCCCTTGAAATGGCCTGGGGCACCCCAAAACAGCACCGGGGCACCCCAAAACACCCCGAATTGTCCCCAGGCACTCCAAAACCAGCCCAGGGAATCTCTGAGGAGCTCTTGAAACCACCGAAAAGACCCCAAAATCCTTTAGGGGAGCCCTGAACCGGCCCCAGAGCCCCCCCAAAATGGCTGAGAGCCCCCCCAAAACATCCCGCCCCCCCCCCCCCAAATCACCTCATCGGTGTCAATCAGGTTCTTCAGGGCCGTCAGGATGTCAGGGCAGCAGCGACCGCAGCAGCTCCTGGGGGGGGCGAAGGGGGAAGGGGAAAAAGGGGGTTTGGGGGGGGCCCCCAACACCAACGAGGGGCCCTGAAACCACCACAGGGCACCCCAAAACCCCCCCGGCCCGAAAGGGATCTTCCCGGGTCCCGAACGGCCCGTTTGGGCCTTAAAAATCGCCATTTCGAGGCGCCTTCTTGGGGGTTCGGTCCGCGGGGGGCCGCGAAAACCGCCGTTCCGGGGTGCGAAACCCCCGCTCCGGGGAAGCCCCAAAACCGCTGCCTCTTAGAAGGCGTTTGGGGCAGGAAAGGGTCGTTTCAGACAAGCGCAAAAACCGCCACTTTGGGGAGCTCGAAAAGCGCTCGTTTTTTTGGAGGGCCCCCAAACCCACCCTCTCAGGGCTCCCCAAAACGGCTGTTTCGGGGGGGCCCCACACCCATTTTGGGGCTGAAACCCACCGCTTCGGGAAGCCCCAAACCCACCGTTTTGGGGTGAACAACCCCCCCAGCCCTGGGGCTCCCCGAAACCCTCCTTTTGGGGGCTGAAAACCATCCCTTTTCGGGGGAACCCCGAAACCGACGCTTGTCGGGAGGGACTTGAAACCGCCGTTTTAGGGGTGAGAAGGGGGGGGGAAACCGCCCCGCGCCCCCACTCACTCACCGTGTGGGTGTCCCCCAACATGGCCGCCAGCCCCCCCAGCGCCCGCAGGCTGCAGGCCACGGGGCCGGGGGGCCCCCCGGGAGCGAGGGCCCCCCGGCAGAGGGCGGCCAGGGCGGGGGCCGTGGGGGGCCAGCGCTTGGGGGGCCACCTCCAGCGCCGCGCTCAAGCACCAGCAGGGCTGCCTGGGGGGGGCAAAACGGGGTGTGGGGAGCCTCGAAACCGCCCCTCGGGGGGCTTGAAACCGCCGTTAGTTGCCCCCCTCCCTCCAAACCGCCTCCCTCCTGCGAGGGAGGTACTTTGGGGGGGTGCGGGGAGCCTCGAAACCGCCCTTACCTCCTGGCGGGGGGTCTGGGGGTCCCGTGCCGCCGCCTGCACCCACGCGCCGAGGGGTCCCCAGGCGCTCAGCCCCCCCCGGCGCAGCACCAGGGCCGCCAGCTGGGCCAGGGCCACCGTCACCGCGCGCCTGGGGGGGGGACGGGGACAGGGGACAGGTCAGGGAGAGCCTCGAAACCACCGAGGGCTGCGGGGGGGGGGGCGGCCTCGAAACCACCGCTATGGGGTGAGGGGGACCCCGAAACCGCCGCCGGCGCCACTCACTCCGTCTCCCGCTCCAGGGCCTCGGCCAGCAGCGCCGGGAGCCTGCGGGGGGGCGTGGCAGAGGTTAGCCCCGCCCCTTCCAGCGTAGCCACGCCTCTTTCAGGGTCGCCACGCCCCTTCCAGCGTAGCCCCGCCCTCCAGCACCCACCTCTGGCGCAGGGCCGGGTCCAGGCGCCGCCATCGCCCCAACAGCCGCCGCCGCAGCAGAACGGCGGCCAATTGCCGGACCTGGGGGGGGGGGGGGCAGACGGGGCGGGGGGGGTCACACGGGGCGGGGGGTGGTCACCCCGGAACCGCCCGGGGGGACGGACGGACGGACAGACACCCCCAGGGAGGGGCCGCACCTGGGGCCGGGGGGCGGCGCTGAGGAGGAGGCCGAGGCGGGCGGGGGTTCTGGGGGTCGGCGAAGGCCTCGCGGAGGCGGGCGGTGGCCTGGGGGGGTGTGGGGGGGGAAGCGGTCAGCGCGGGGCGGGTCCCGGTCCCGGTCCCCGCCCCGGTGCCCCCCCCCCCGTGCCCGTTACCCGGCGGATGACATCGCTGTCGGGCTCCAGCAGCTCCGCGAGGAGCTGCTCCAGCTCGGGCGCCGCCATCTTGGGAAGGGCGGAGCGCCGGAAGAGGCGGTGCGCCGGAAGGGGCGTGGCACAAACCCTCCCCCTCCCGCTTAAAAAGGGCGACGCCACGCGGCCCGGGCGCGGCGGCGCAATTAAAGGGGCGACGCCGCAGCGGTGGGACCCCGCCCGCCGGACACCCCCCCCACCCCCCTTCTCCCGCCCCGCCCCGCCCCACAATGACATCACAGGGCCGGCAGCGTGACGTCAGCGAGAACCTTTATTAAATAAGGGGGCCGTAGAAGGGAGGGAGACCTCAGCGGGGGGCAGGTCCGGGGGGGCAGGGGAGGGCTCCCCCCGCCCGCTCCCGGGCGGGGCCGAGGGAGAGGGGCGGGCGCCCGGCGCGAGCCCCGCCCCCTCACCGCGGCGCCCCGCCCACCACCGCAGGGCGAGGACGAGGTGGAGGACGGAGCCGCCCTGGATCTTGTAGTCGGGCCGCCGTCTTCTCGTCGTTCCTGGGGCAGTGGGGCGGGGCCCAGGGTCACCCTCGCCCCGCCCCTCAGCCCCGCCCTTTCCCCAAGCCACGCCTACTTCTTAGGGCTACGCCCCTTCATGGGCCACACCCCTCCATATCCCTCCCTGACCTTCTCACTGCGACCACACCCCTGCCCCAGGCCCCACCCCTATAGACCACACCCACTGCAAGCCCCTCCCCTCACAGGCCACACCTCCTTCGCAAAGGCACGCCCCTTCTCCCATCTCCGCTCCCCCCATCCCCACAAGGTACCCTCCCCTCCCTCCCCAACCCCCTCCCACAAGCCCCGCCCACCCAGGCCCGCCCACCCAGGCCCCGCCCCTCACATCTGCTTGCCGCTGTAGATGAGGCGCTGCTGCTGTGGGGGGATCCCCTCCTTCTCCTCCACCCGCTCCTTGATTCGCATCCACCTGCCCCAAAGCATCGTGGGGCCTCGGGGTCTCCGGCATCATTGCGGGATGCTCGGAGACACACACCCCCCCCCACCCGCCGCCCCAGGGCACTGTGGGATGCTGGGGGACCTCCCCAGGGAAACATGGGATGCGGGAGGACCTCCTCAGTGGGACGCAGCCCCGCCACGAGGCCTCGGGGGGGGACGACACACCCCCCCACGAGAGAACCCCCCACCCCGCCCCACCCCAGAGCACCACGAGGCGCCCGGGCCGAGCCAAAACCGCGCTGGGGGGGGACGGGGGGGGGACGGGACACGGGGCCTTCTACCTTGTCCGTGGGCTCGATGTCGATCTCGATCTCTTTCCCCGTCAGAGTCTGCGGGAGGTGGGGAGGAGCCCGTCAAAGATCCCGACCCCCCCCCGCACCCCCCCACACTGCGCCCCCCCATCGCGCAGTGCCGCCCCACAGCTCCCCACCACCCCCGGGGGTCCCCCCTCCGCCGCACCTTCACTTTGATCAGCATCGTGACCACCGCGGCTCCGCTCCCTCGCCCGGAAGCGGAAATGCCCCCCGAGCACCGCCCACTACGTCACTTCCCCCCGCCGCCACCGCCGCGGCGCAACACAAAATGTCGGCGCCCGCCCGCGCGGGGGCTGATGGGAGTTGTAGTTCTCCCCCCCCCCCGTCCCCTCCACCGCGTGCCATTGGCGGCGCGGACCGCCGCTCCGCGGCCAATCAGCGCGCAGGGCCCGCCCCGCCGCCGGAGCGCACCATCGCGCGGACACGGCGGGGGGGGAATGGCTTTTTTTTACCCGCCCCCCCCCCCCGTGTAACCATTTCGGGACTCCACCCCGTCACATCCACCACCGCCCGCCCCCTCCTCAGTACTGTCGCTGTCCCATTGGCCGCCTCCTTCCCTCCTAAAAGCCGATTGGCCCGTTTAACACTTCCCCCCCCGCACCATGGTACAGCCCCATTGAGGGCACGGGAGGGATGGGCGGGACCACTCGAGTTCTGGGGAGCAATGGGCAGGAGCGCGGCTGGGACAGACCAATGGGATGGCGGGGGGGGGGGCGGGGGAAGCTCAATGGCTCCAGGACGGTGGTAATTAACATGGGGGTAATTAGGGGGGGTAATTAACAGCCAGGCACTCACCGGATCGGGGCAGGGCGAAGCGGGAGAGGGGCAGCGCCCGGAGCCTGGGGAGAAAAAGGGGGATTAACTGTTCCTCCTGCCCCTAATTGCCCCATCTGTGGTCGCTAATTACCCCCCCCAGACCCCCAACTGCCCCCCCCAAGACCCCTAATTAATTACCCCCCAACTGACGTGTCTGCCCCAGGATCCCCCATTTGCCCCCAGACCCCTAATTACCACCCCAGACCCCTAATTGCCCCCCCATAACCCCTAATTGCCCCCCCACACCCCTAATTACCCCCCCATAACCCCTAATTGCACCCCCATAACCCCTAATTGCCCCCCACACCCCTAATTACCCCCCCCATAACCCCTAATTGCACCCCCATAACCCCTAATTGCCCCCCCACACCCCTAATTACCCCCCATAACCCCTAATTGCCCCCCAGACCCTTAATTACCCCCCCATAACCCCTAATTGCCCCCAGACCCCCAATTGCCCCACCAGACCCCTAATTACCCCCCATGACCCCCAATTGCCCCCCAGACCCCTAATTACCCCCCCAGACCCCTAATTATCCCCCCATAACCCCTAATTACCCCCCCCAGACCCCTAATTATCCCCCCGTAACCCCTAATTGCCCCCAGAAACCTTAATTACCCCCCCATAACCCCTAATTGCCCCCCAGACCCCCAATTGTCCCCCCATAACCCCCTAATTGCCCCCCCAGACCCCTAATTACCCCCCCATGACCCCCAATTGCCCCCCCAGACCCCTAATTACCCCCCCAGACCCCTAATTATCCCCCCATAACCCCTAATTACCCCCCCCAAGACCCCTAATTATCCCCCCGTAACCCCTAATTGCCCCTCCATAACCCCCAATTGCCCCCCAGACCCCTAATTGCCCCCCCAGACCCCTAATTACCCCCCCCACCTTTCTGCGGGGGGTAACCGTCGTCCTCCGACGTCACTGGTGACATCATGGACAAAATCTGCGGGGGAGGGGCGGGTCAGGGCGGGGCCCTGGGTCCCTCCCCTGGGGGCGGGCCGGGGTTCCCCGCCCTCCATACTCACCCAAGGGGGGGGGCTTGAGCGGAGCGGGAGCCTCCGGAGGCCTGGGCGGGGCCTCAACCTGGAGGGGGCGGAGCCGGGAGGGGACAGGGTGTTAATTAGGGAAAAAGGGGCGGGGCCGACTCTGCGAAGGGGGCGGGGCTGCTCACCCGGCGGGCGGCTCCTGGCGGAGGGACCCCGTCGTCTCCGGAGCGGTGGTGGTCAGGAGGGCGGGGCACGCGGCCTGGGGGCGGGGCTTAGAGTTGGGCGGGGCTTCCGAGGGTCACAGCCTCCCTAAAAGCCCCGCCCCTTGCCCTTAGGTGCGAAGACCCGCCCCTCGCGTTAGGCCCCGCCCCTTGTGCCCGGCCCCACCTACCGCAGTGGGCGTGGCCCATGTCAGCCAGGTACCGGCTCAGGATTGGCAGGTCGTGGGGGCGGAGCCCGGAGGGGCGTGGCTCCACACCGCCTCGTGGAGCTGGGAAGGGCAGGGTCAGGGGCGCGGGGCCGAGGCTGCGCCCCGTCCCTGTGCCCTGAGCCCCGCCCCTTGGACCCCGCCCAGTTAGGGCAAGCCCCACCCTCTCCCTAAGCCCCGCCCCAACCTTTCAACCCAGACCCACCCCCCTCCACTTAAGCCCCACCCCCAAGACTTCTCCTCCCCCCTCCCTCCCCTCCTCCAGCCCCAAAGCCCCACCCCTTCCGCAGGCCCCACCCCTAGCAGCCCCGCCCCCTCCCAGAGGCCCCGCCCACCTGGCGCAGGTCGGTCGGGGGGGGGGGCAGGGCGCTCTCCAGCCGCTGCAGGTACTCGTAGAAGAGGCGCTCGAGCGCCTGCAGGAACGGTTCCCCGTACTCCTGCCCCGCCGGGCCCTGGGGATACTGGGAGGCACTGGGGGGCACTGGGAGCCCCTCCCCGGGGAACCCAGGCCCCATCGGGAGGGACGGGCACCGGGAGGCACCTGGGGGGCGCTGGGATAAACTGGGAGGGCACTGCGAGACACCAGGATGTCCCCTGGCAGACCCCCCCCCCCCGGCACCCAGGACCCATTGGAGGGACTGGGAGGCACTGGGAGGGCACCCGAGGGGAACTGGGCGGCAGCAGGAGGCACCGGGAGGGTGCTGGAGGGAACTGGGAGGCACTGGGGAGCTGCCGGTCTGTACTGGGAGGTACCTGCAGGTAGGCCGCCCGCCGCCCGCGGTCCGCCAGCAGCGCCAGCACCAGGTCGCGGAAGCTCTCCTGCGCCTCCCCCACCATCGCCAGCCTCCTGGGGGGTCTGGGGGGGACACGGGGAGGGGGGGGAGTGAGGCCGCGCCTGGGCCTTCCCCCGTGCCCCTCCCCGCCCCCCCCCCTCACTCACAGCCTGGCCGTGGCCGGCGGCCGCCGCCTCCCCCCTCGGGGAAGAAGGAGTCGATGGCGTCGAAGACCTTCCCGTCGGGCTGCGCCTCCTGCAGCATCCGCACCACCACCTGTGGGGCAGCGGGGCAAGATGGCCGCCGGGGGTGGGAAACATGGCCGACGGGGGGGGGGGAGGGGGGGGGGAGAGTGTGGGGGCGGGGAGGAGGGGGGGTGGTGGGGCATGGGAAGATGGCTGCCGCCATGGGGAGCTGTGGGAAGATGGCTGCCGTCCCTGGGGCATCATGGGAAGATGGCCGCCAGTCCTGGGGGGTCATGGGAAGATGGCTGCCGTCCCTGGGGCATCATGGGAAGATGGCTGCCGTCCCTGGGGCATCATGGGAAGATGGCCGCCAGCCCCAGGGCATCATGGGACGATGGCCACCAGCCCCGGGGCATCATGGGAAGATGGCCGCTGGCCCCAGAGCATCATGGGAAGATGGCTGCCATGGGAAGGGTGGCGGGAGGAGGGCGTCAGCCATCTTTGGGGGGGGTCCGGGCGGCCATCTTGTGTGGCGCCGAGGGAGGTGGGGAGGGCGGCGGCCATCTTGGGGGGCGGGGAGGCGGGGCAGGGCGGGCGGGGCAGGGGCGGGGGCCGGGCGCCCCGGTGCAGGCTGGGAAGGGTGGCGGGGGGTACTCACGGCGGCCTGCAGGCCGAGACGCAGGCGGAGGCGCCGTGTCGGAAGCGGACGGCGCCGGGGGCCGCCCGCCCCACGGCCTCCAGCAGCCCCAGGACGCGCGGGAACTGGCCCAGGCTCCGCCCACGCACCACGTGCCACGCCCCCGACAGCGCCACCCGCAGGGCCACGCTGGGGCTGGGGAGGGGGCGGGGTCAGTGGGAGGCTCGCCCCACGCGGGGTAAGCCACGCCCCCCGGCCCGTAGCCACGCCCGTAGCGCCGCGTCCCCGCCCCCCCAGGCCCGAAGACACGCCCCCCCGGGCTCTTGCCACGCCCCCCCGCCTCACCGCCCCCGCCCCCCGCCCCTGCCCCCGCCACCCGCGCGCCCTCCCCAGCCCCCCGCCCCGCTCACCTCACGTCACTTCCGCCCATGGCGCGGTGCCGTCACTTCCGGGCGGGGGTTGGCGGCGGCGGCGGCGGCGGGAGGGGGGGGGTGGGGGGGGCGGCGCTCGTGGCGGCACCGGCGGGACCGGGATCGCGGCAGCGTCTCCGCGGTGCCGCCGCGCCGGAAGTGACGTCAAGGCGCTGGTGAGTCGCGCGTTAAAGGCGTGGTCCCGCCCACCCCCCCCGCCCCCTCCCCATTGGCCGCCGCCGCGACCCGTCGGCAGGCGCCCTCCCCGCCCCCTTTGTGACGTCACCTCCCCCGCTCCGCCCCCCTCCGCTCGGCACCGCCCCCCCTCAATGACGTCACGGGGCCGCTGTTTCATCACGGCGGTTTATTGACGAGGTGGGGGGAGGGGGGGGTCGGGGACGGGTGGCGGTGACGTCACGGGGGGGAGAAAGGCACGATGACGTCATTGGGGCGGTTTGGGGCGAAACAAGGCGAACTGGGAGGGGGTGGGGCCAAACTGGGGGCACTGGGGGGGGGGCGGGGCTCTCCCAGCTGCCCCCAGTGACCCCCCCGGCTCCTCCCAGTGACCCTCCCAGTGCTCCCAGTATACCCCAAATCCGGTCCCAGTGCTCCCAGTGACCCCCAAACCCAGTAGTCCCAGTGCTCCCAGTATGCCCCAAACTCAGTCCCAGTGCTCCCAGTGACCCCCAAACCCAGTCCCAGTGCTCCCAGTGACCCCCCAAACCCAGTCCCAGTGCTCCCAGTATGCCCCAAACTCAGTCCCATTGCTCCCAGTGACCCCAAACCCAGTCCCAGTGCTCCCCAGTGACCCCCAAACCCAGTCCCAGTGCTCCCAGTATCCCCCAACACACGGTCCCAGTGCTCCCAGTGACCCCCCAAACCCAGTCCCAGTGCTCCCTTTAACCCTCCCAGTCCTCCCAGTATGCCCCAAACCTTGGTCCCAGTCTTCCCAGTATGCCCCCAAACCCTGTCCAGGTGCTCTCAGTCACACTCCCAGCACCCCCAGTCACCCCTCCACACCCCCCCAGTGCTCCCAGTGCCCCCCCCTCACCCTCCCAGTGCCCCCAGTACCCCCTCCGCACCCTCCCAGTGGCCCCCCGTCACCCTCCCAGTGCCCCCAGTGCCCCCTCCGCGCCCTCCCCGTGCCCCCCCTCAGCCCCCGGTGCTCCCGGCGGGAGGGGGTGCGCGGCGCCGGGCGCGTCGCGGGCGCCGGGGGGGGCTCCCGGTGCTCCCGGCGGGCGCGGGGGCAACGTCGATCTGGAGGGCGCCGTGGAGGGGCCCGAGTTGGGGACTCTCCAGCGCGGCCACCAGGCGCCGGCGCCCCGGGCGCAGCGGGACCACCGCCTGGCGCACAGCCGCACCGTCTGCCCCGCCCCCACCGACCTGCCGGGGGGTCACGGGGGGTCAGGGGGGGTCACGGGGGGGTGACACCCCCCCCCCAACACCACACACCACCGCCCGGGGCGCTGGGGGACCCCTCCCCGGATTCCCAGGCCCCCCCTCCCCGGCATTTTGGGTCCCCCCGGGACACCGCGTCCCCCATTCCCCATCGGGGTCCCCTCCCCGAAGGTTTGGGGTCCCCCCCCGGGGCCCCCCCCCGACGCCGGGTCCTCACCCCATCTGGAAGGGTTTGGGGCAGGAGATGCCGGCGCCCTCCATCCGTAGGGTGGCTCCGCTCAGGGTCTCCGGCAGCGGGTTCTGGAAAACCACCTGGACCGGGGTCTCCTCCCCCACCACCGCCGGGGCCAGCAGCTGCCGCGAGAGAGGACCCGGGTGTCCGGGGGGGGACCCCGACATCTGGGGGGGACCCCGACATTCCAGAGGGGAGGGGACCCCGGCATCCGGGTCTCCTCCCTCCCCACCCCCACCCACCAGCTGGGGCCGGGATGATGGAGGAACCCCAGACCCGCCCCGGAGGACCCAAGCGTCCTCGGGGGGGACCCCGGCATTCAGGGGGGACCCCGGAATTTGGGGGGGGGACACACGGCACCCTCACCGTCAAGGTGAGCTCGGGCGTGTGCAGCCGGACCCGCAGCTCCTTGGCCACCACCTGCCCCGTCTCCTCCACGGCTCCGGCCACCGTCAGCTTCAGCGCGTCCTGGTCCCCCACGTGGGGCCCGTACTCAGCGTAGGTCACCGTCATCGTCACCGTCTCCTCTGGGGGGGACACACGACGGACGTGACGTCGGGGACCCGGGCGGGATCCGGGCGGCCGGGCCCCCCCAAGCCCCCTCCGAGGTCTAGGGCAGGCCTGGGGTCAGCGCTTCCCCCGGGGGACAAGAGGGACGGAAGGGACCCGTGCGCCCGGGGGGTGTCACCCGAGGGGACCCGTGCACCCGGGGGGTGTCACCGAGGGGACCCGTGCACCCGGGTCTCACCCTGCCCCGGCGGCAGGGTGCGCCGGTGCTGCTCCTGCCGGAAGGGGGCTCCGGAAACACCGGTGTAGCGGACGGCGGAGAGGGCCAGGCGGAGGCGGAGCGTCCGAGGCTCCACCCCTTCGTTCCGGGCCACCGCCCGCAGCTCCAGCTCCGCCCCCCGCCACCGCCGGCCCCGCCCCGACCGTCACCGTCACCTCCCCGGAGGAGGGGGGTCCCCCGGTTGCGGGTTCGGGGACGGGAGCCGTGGGAGGTGGCGGTGGAGACGGCACGGCGCTCCTCCTCCGAGCCTGCGGGGGGCAGAGGTCAAGGGTCAGGGGGCAGCGGGGGGGAGCGGGGGGTCAAGGGGCGTAAGTTGAAGTTATGCCGTGGGGTCCTTGGCTCAAGGGGTCATGGGGGGTGAAGGGTCGGGGGGCACAGCGGTCAGCGGTCATGGGTTGGGTTTTTGGGTCATGGGTCTTAGGTCAATGGGTCAAGGGTTACGGGGGCTTGAGGTCAAGGGGTGTTGGGTTTCGGGGTCAAGGGGAAGGTCAATGGGTCAAGGGTTATGGGGGCTTGAGGTCAAGGGGTATTGGGTTTGGGGTCAAGGGGAAGGTCAAGGGGTCAAGGGTTACGGGGGTCTTGAGGTCAAGGGGTGTTGGGTTTGGGGTCAAGGGGAAGGACTTCTGGGGTCGGGGGGCAAGGGTCAGGGGTCTTGGGCCAACAGGTCAAGGGTTGCGGGGTCACAGCATCAAGGGGCCGCTACGTGGGGTCAGGGGTTGTTGGATCGGGGTCATGGGTCTCAGGCAACTAGGCCAAGGGTCACGGGGCCTCGGGGTCATGGGCTGATGGGGGGTCAAAGGGCGCAGGTCACGGGGTCCGAGGGGCCGGGGGCTTGGGTCAGCGGGTCAAGGGTTGGGGGTCAACGGTCAACACTCGGGGCTCGGAACGCCGGTGCCAAGGGGCGTTGGGTCACAGGGGTCAAGGGCCACGGGGTCAAGGGGCGTCGGGGGGCGGGGCCTCACCCTCGGGGTGCTTGTACTGGTGGGTGATGTCCAACCGGGCGCCGGACCCCGCCCCCAGGGTGCTGATGCGGCGCCCAATGGCGCCTTCCTCCACGTGCACCACCGTGAAGGCGCCGTTGGGCTGCCGCTGCCAGTAGACCTTGTCGCTGTTCACCTGCGGCCACGCCCCGCTCGTCAGCACGGGCCACGCCCACCACCTGGCGGGGGCCCCGCCCCGCTGAGCCCCGCCCCTCTACCTCAGCGAAGACGAAGGGGGTGTCGTACTTGAGGAAGACCTCCCCGTTCTTCACCGCCGTCACCGAGCACGGCCCGCAGCAGAACAGCCCTGGGGGGGGCGTCACCAGTATAAACCAGTAAGGACCAGTGCGGGCTGTTACGGGACACTGGGCCCCCGTGGTGGCTCTTCCCTCTCCCGCTGGTACAACCCACCCACCCCCCGGGACCCCCCGGGGACCCCCCAGGGACCCCCCAGGCCTCCTCCCAGCGCCTCCCAACACAGACCAGTATAAACCAGTACCGCTGCTGGTCTCCTGGGGGGTGGCGTCGACGACCTGCCAGCCGTCGTAGCCGTCGGGGAGGTCAGGGCGCTTCATCCAGCAGTCGTTCCAGACGTGGAAGTTCCTGCGCGGCCCAGTAGAAACCAGTACGGACCAGCACGGACCAGCACGGACCAGCGTGGAGCGGCATAAACCGGTGAGTGCCAATATAAACCAGTATGCACCAGTATGCACCAGAACGGCCGAGGAGGAGCCCCACCCCACCCCCTACATCAGCTGTTCTCGGCCCCACAGCCCCCAAGCCGGCGCCCCCTTCCCAGTCCCAAACCAGTATAAACCAGTACCAGACGGAGTCGGTGTTGAGGCGCTCCAGGGGCCGCATGTTCTCGTCGAAGTAGATGTCGGTGGTGAGTGAGACGTCGGTGTCGTGGGCCGAGTTGTAGTTGGTGACGGTGCGGGTGGGGAGGCCCAGGCACCGCAGCACTGGGGGCACCAGTACAAACCAGTACAAACCAGTACAAACCAGTACCGGAGCGTATCTCCCAGGGTTGACTCCTCTCCCTGTGAGAGGCTCCCATCTGCCTTCCAGCAACTCCCAGGGCACTCTGGACCCCCTCCCAGTACAAACCAGTCTCTAACGAGGCTGAACCACTATAAACCAGTACAAACCAGTACCAAGAACGCATTTTAGGCTTCGCTTATCCCCGTACTACGAGCTCCAGTCTGCCTTTGCGTGACTCCCAGGAGCTCCCCAAACACCCCAGAGCATCTCCCACTATAAACCTGGGTCAGACCAGTATCAGCCAGTGTCAGACCAGTAGGAAACCAGTATGAAACCTGGCGCCTTATGCCCAACTTCTCTCCCTTATAGCAACTCCCTCCACTTTCCAGCGGCTCCTGGAGGCATCCAGACCCTCCTACCCACTTCCCCAGTCTACGCCAGAGCCGGACCAGTCCAGACCAGTATAAACCAGTCCGCGGGGGGTGAGTGGGACACGCACCAGTGGTCATGACGCCGGCAAAGACCCAGCACTGGCCGTAGCGCACGGGGGCCCCGGCGCCGTGGTAGGCGCGGAGGATGTCGACAGAGCCGGCCCAGGCGGAGGGGTTGGTGCCCTGAGCGTAGTCCCCCGTCCAGTTGCCCACCAGCACCCCGTTGTCATCCAGAGAGTTCACCTGGGGCACCCCGAAACGTCAGGGGAGGGGGAACCCCCCCCGGCGCCCCCAAAGCACGGAGAATCCCGGAACCGCCCCGAAACGCCTCAAAAAGCCATCGGAACCCCCAAAACGCCACCAAAACCCCTCAAAAACCTGAAGGTAACTCCACAAATCAAGAGAACCCCCAAAGTCATGGGGCCCCCCCAACCCAAACCCCATTGAGGACCCCCCAAAATGTCAGAGCCCCCCAAAACCCCATGGAAATGCCCCAAAACCCAACGAACGCCCCCCTCAAGCCATCAGAACCCCCCCAAAACCAATCGAACCCCCCCAAAGTCATCAGATCCCCCCCAAAACCAAACGAACCTCACCCAAAAGTCATCAGAGCCCCCCCAAAACCCAACAAACTCCCCCAAAACTCATCAGCACCGAGAAGAGCCTTGAAGAGCCTCAAAGGCTCCATGGAAATCCACCCAACACCCCCCCCAACCTCATCAGCAGCCCCCCAAAAAGACCAAAGAACCCCAAAACGCCATTGATACTCCCCAAATGCAATCAGAATCCCCCCAAACCCCAAAGAAACCCCCCCAAACCCCACAGAGTCACCCCCAAACCCCACAGTGGCCCCCCCAGAACTCCATGTTTTCCCCCAAACCCCCTTAGAACACCACTAAATCTGCACAACTCGCCCCTAATCCCCCCTAATTCACCCCAAAACCACACAGGGGACCCCCAAACCCCCATATCCCACCTGAAAACCCATGGTGGGCCCCCCAAACCACCCCATTTCCCCCCCAAACCCCCTTAGAGTGCCCCAGAGCCCCCATAAGTCGCCCCCCAGACCCCATAAGTGACCTCAAACCCTTCCTGAGTCACCCCAAATACCCACCATGGCGGAGACGACGCGGGACACCATGACGGGGTCCCCCCGGGCGCTGTGGGGCATCCCCCGGCGGTCCAGGATGTACAGGCACGCCTCGAGCACCCCTGTGTCGAACTGGGGGACCCCCCCCCAAATCAGGGGTGCCCCCACCCCCCCCGAATCCCCCCCAACCCCTCCCAGATCCAAAAAGTGGTTTCAGGGTCGTTCCCACGCCCCGATATTACGGGGATCCGTGATCATTTTGAGACACCCCCCCCTTGGTGGTTTTGGGGACCCCCATGACGATTTTAGGGACCCCCTATAGTTTTTTTGGCTGTCCCCCAATTTTTAGGGTCCCCCGTTCTAGGATATCCCCAAATTTCGGGGTGGCCCCCCTGTTTTTGGGGTCCCCACCTCATTTGAATGCCCCCGCCCCGTTTCCCACCTGGATTTTCAGGGTCTCTCCAATGTGGGGGGATTCTCCCACTTTTTGGGGTCCCCAATTTTGGGGGTACCTGCCCGTAGTTCCAGGAGCGCTCGGCGATCTGGTCCTCGGTGCCGTAGAAGATGCGTCCCGTCTCGTTGAGGACGTACTCGTTAAGGTCGCTCGTTTTCTCCATGTAGACGTGGTCATCTGGGGGGGGGGGCACCCCAAAAATCAGGGGGGGTGTCCCCGAAATCTCTAAGCCCCGCCCCGTTGAGCCCCGCCAACTGCCAAAGGGAGATTGGGGAGCCCCAAAACTGCCAAATCTCACCCCGGGGAGCCCTGAAACCGCCAAATTGGGGAGGGAGCCCCCGGATTGCCCAAAGTGGGGGAGTTTTGCCCCGAAACGGGGCCGGCTCACCCGGGCACCAGGGGTTGAAGAGGAGGAAGAAGTCGTTGGCGTCGTCAAAGGGGGCCGCGTACTCCCCCGCCCTCGTGCGGGTCTTGATGCTGAGGCGGTAGCGGCCAATGGGAGCGTCGGGTGGGGCGGCGAGGCAGAGGTTGAGGGCGGGGCCTCCGGGACGCTCCGCCCCCTCCTCCACCTCCTCTTCCTCAGCTGTCCAACCGGTGGCCGAGGTTTCGCCCAATGGGATGAGGACGTGGGTACCCTTCGCCACCTGCGGGTTGGGGCCTGCGGGGTGACATCATCCCCCCAGGTGTGAGGTCATCGCCTGCGCAGGTGAGCCCGCCGCTCCCCGTGATGTCACTGTGCCCCCCCCGCCCCAAGTAGGGTGGGGGGGACACACGACACCCCAGGGCGAGGCCGAGGGCACGCTGGGCGAGGGCGTGGCAGCCTGGGTGACGTCATCACCCCTCCTGGGTGATGTCACCGCGCCCTGGGTGATGTCACCGCGCCCCTATTGCCCCACGGGGCCGCCCCCCCGGCCCAAATCCCCCCCCAGTCGCCCCCCACCGAGGGTGAGCTCCACGCAGAGGCTGTCGTCCGCGGGGTCGAAGGGCCGGGGCAGGAGGACGCGCAGGTCGAAGGGCTGTCCCCGCCGCACCACCAGGTGGGGGCAGGCGAATTCGGAGGTGTGGTGAGCGATCCGATTGGCTGACGAGCCCACGACCAGCCCCCGGGGGGCCAAGAGGCCTGTTGGGGGGGGGGGGGGGGGGACACGACACAGGCGGTGAAAACCCCGTGCCGATCCCACCCCCGGAACCCCCAAAGCGGCCCCGAGAACCCCGGGGGTGGCGGGGGGCCTTGAAACCGTCATTTACCCTCGTAAGCCTGGAAATGGACCAAAATGGGCGGTTTGGGCCCCAAAACGGAAACAGGGGGATACAGCGGGGGGGTGGGGGTGGGGGGCTAATAGGGGGGACCCCAAGACACCTAAATTTCCCTTGGGGGGGACGAAACCCTTAAAAGCAGCTCGGGGGGGCCTTGAAACCGCCTTTTCTGCCCCAGGAAAGCCTGGAAACCGCCCCAAAATGGCACTTTTTGCCCCAAAATGGTGATGGAGGGAGAGAAGGGAGGGGGGCAAAGGGGAAGTCACCCCCCCCGCCCAATCTGCCGGGGGGGAACCCCAAAACCGCCCTTTTCCCACCTGGGGAGCCCCGAAACCACCCTCCCCCCCCCCCGGGGAGCATCGAAACCGCCGCCGCTCGCCCCCTCCCTGGCACTGACCGGGCCGCAGGGGCTGGGGGGGGCGGCGCCCCGGGATCTCGCCGGGGGGGGGCTCCCAGTCCTCGGTGCCCCGTCGGCAGCAGCCGCAGCAGCCGCAGCAGCCGCCCAGGCGGCGCCAGAAGCCCCGGCGGGGGCGGGGGGCCGGGGCAGAGGGCGCCCCCCGCGGGCGGAAGCTGGCGGCCGCCCAGCGGCCCGGGTCCAGGCGGGGGTCGGCGTCCGGCATCGCCTGCGGGTGCCAGCGAGACCAGTTTGGACCAGTACGGACCACTGGAAGACGGTGGGAACCGGTACGGGCCACCACAGACCAGTAAGACCTTCCGGAACAGCCCGTTAATGTCTCCAACCCCTTCCCAGTATGACCAGTAAGACCAGTGTGGACCAGTGCAGTTCAGTAAAGGCCAGTATGGACCAGTAGAAGACCAGTAAGGACCCATAAGGACCAGTATAGATCAGCAGAAGGCCATCACGGACCCGTAAACACCAGTACGGACCCGTAGGAACCACCACGACCTGGTAAGACCTTCCAGAATGGCCCGTTAAAGCCTCCAGACCCCTCCCAGTATGACCAGTATGGACCAGTATGGACCGGTACAGCTTATTGAAGACCAGTAAAGACCCGCATAGAGCATTGTAAGGCAGTAGAAACCAGTACAGGTCACCCCAGGCCGGTAAGACCTTCCATGGGCCATTAAAGCCTCCAGACCCTTCCCAGTATGACCAGTAAGACCGGGATAGACCGCTATGAGGCCATACAGGATAATAGAGGCCGGTAGAAACCATTAGAAACCAGTGAGAACCAGAATGGGCCACCACACACCAGTAAGAGCTTCTAGAATGACTGACTGACGCCATGAAGCCCTTCCCAGTATGGCCCAGGCCCCCCAGTCCCTCCCAGTATGGCCCAGTAACCCCTCCTAGGCTCCCAGTATGGCCCAGTTCCCCCCCCAGTCCCTCCCAATACAGCCCCATAACCTCTCCCAGGCTCCCAGTACAGCCCAGCCACCTTCTAGCTCCCCCCCAGTACAGCCCAGACACCTCTCCCAGGCTCCCAGTATGGACCAGTTCCCTCCCAGTCCTTCCCAGTGCCCCACCCGAGCCTGGCGCCGGAGGGACCCAGGCGTCCGGGCCTGCCTGAGCAGCTCCCCCCCCACCGCCTCCTCCCCCGCCGCAGCAGGGACCCAGGCGTCCGGGAGCGCTCCCAGCCCGACCAGTTCCCCCAGTCTGCCCAGTTCCCACCTTCCTGTGCTCCCGCTGCTCCCAGCAGCCCCCCCAAGTGCTCCCAGTAACCCCCCAGTGCTCCCAGTAAGCCCAGTTACCCCCTCCCAGTGCTCTCGGTAACCGCAGTGCTCTCACTTGGCCCCTCCCAGCGCTTCCAGTAACCCCAGTTACACCCTCCCAGTGCTCCCAGTAACCCCGGTGCTTCCAGATACCCCCCCTAGTGCTTCCAGCAGCCCCCGTAACCCCCATCCCAGTGCTCCCAGTAACCCCAGTGCTTCCAGTTATCCCCCTAATGCTTCCAGCAGCCCCAGTAACCCCTCGCCAGTGCTCCCAGTAGGCCCCTCTGTGTCCTCCCGGTAAGTCTACTAACCCTTCCCAGTGCTCCCAGTTCGCCCAGTACCCCCCTCCCAGTCCTCCCATTCCTCCCAGTAACCCCCTCCCTGTGCTCCCAGTACCCCCCCAGTCCTCCCAGTAACCCCGTCTGTGTTCTCCCAGACCTTTCAGTAACTCTATTAACCCCTCCCAGTGCTCCCAGCTTGCCCAGTAACCCCCTCCCAGTGCTCCCAGTAACTCCAGTTATCCCCTCCCAGTGCTCCCAGCAACTCCCCAGTCCTCCCAGTAACCCCCTCTGGGTCCTCCCAGTCTTCCCAGTAACCCTACTAACCCCTCCCAGTGCTCCCAGTTTGCCCAGTCACCCCCTCCCAGTGCTCCCAGTAAACCCAGTTCCACCGTCCCCGGCCTCCCACTCCCCCCAGTTTGCCCGGTTACTCCTTCCAGCCAACCCAGTGACCCCGATCCCCTCTCCCAGTCACCCCAGTACCTCCCAGTGACTCCCAGCACTCCCAATGCCCCGCACTCACTGGTGCCGGTAAATCAGGGGAAAGGGGCGTGACCTGGAGAGGAAGGGGTGGGGCTCAGCAGACCACGCCCCCCTGTTGCCCCACACCTTGTGGGGAGGGTGTCGAGGCAGGGGGGACCCCGGCGCCCGGGCACTCCCTCTGCCCCTCCCGGGATCACTATGTGGCGGGGGGGCCTATGGGGTGGGGCAATGGCTCACTATGTGGCGGGGGTTCCTATGGTGTGGGGCAATGGCTCACTATGTGGCAGGGGGGTCCTATGGGGTGGGGCAATGGCTCACTATGTGGCGGGGGGGTCCTATGGTGTAGGGTAATGGCTCACAATGTGGCAAGGGGGTTCCTATGAGGTGGGGCAATGGCTCACTATGTGGCAAGGGGGTTCCTATGGGGTGGGGCAATGGCTCACTATGTGGCAGGGGGGTCCTATGGGGTGGGGCAATGGCTCACTATGTCGCGGGGGGGTCCTATGGTGTAGGGTAATGGCTCACAATGTGGCAAGGGGGTTCCTATGAGGTGGGGCAATGGCTCACTATGTGGCGGGGGCGTCTATATGATGTACGGTAATAGTTCACTATGTGGCAAGGGGGTTCCTATGGTGTAGGGTAATGGCTCACTATGTGGCGGGGGGGGCGTATGGTGTAGGGGCAATGGCTCACTATGTGGCAAGGGGGTCCCATGGGGTGGGGCAATGGCTCACTATGTGGCGGGGGCATCTATATGGTGTAAGGTAATGGCTCACTATGTGGCAAGGAGGTTCCTATGGTGTAGGGTAATGGCTCACTCTGTGGCAGGGGGGTCCTATGGTGTAGGGTGATGGCGCACTATGTGGCAAGGGGGGCCCATGGGGTGGGGCTATGGCTCACTATGTGGCAGGGGAGGTTTATGGTGTAGGGTGGTGGCTCACTGTCTGGCACGGCAGTTCCTATGGGGTGGGGCAACGCTCACTATTTGGCATGGGGACCCCATGGGGCAGAGAATTGGGGTCACCAGCAGGTGAAGTATGGGGCGGGGCTGCAGGCTCACTATTTAGCAAGGGGGCCCTATGGGGCGGGCCTTACCCCAGGACAGGGAGGATTCACTATTTGGCAGGTGCAGCTCACTATTTGGCCAGGGGGCACCTCTGGGGCGGATCACAATTCGGCAGGGACGATGTTCCCGGGGCGGCTCGCTATTTGGCAAGGGAGGGGGCTCCAGGGCAGGGCAGGGCAGGGCAGGCTCGCTTTTTGGCAGGGGCCAGCTCACTATTTGGCAAGGCCGCCATGGGGCCGGGCGGGGCCAGGGTGACGCAGCTGCCCCCCGGGGGCGGGGGGCAGACGAACGGGTCCTGCCGCTGTCCCGCCCCACCGCCCGGACGCCTGGGTTCTCCCCCCAAAAAGGGAGGGGCCCGGACGCCTGGGCCTGCGGTTTAGGGTGCCCGGGAGGTGCCCGGACGCCCGGGTCCCCGCCCGGCGATGGCGCAAGCGGGCGGCGGTTTGGGGTTTGGCCCCGATGAAGCAACTTTGGGGGGGGCGAGGAGGAACTGGGAGGGACTGGGAGAGCCGGACGCCTCCCCGGGCGCCTGGGTCCCCCCGAGACCCCGACCCACGGCCCTCCCCCACTCATACGCCCCACCTTTGTGGCATCACTTTATTAGAGACCCCCTTTAAGGGGCGGGGCCAAACCACGGGGGGGGCGTCAGCAGCACAAGGGGGGTGGGCGGAGCTCCAGGCCCCGGCCAATCAGGCAAGGGCAACATGAACATGGGGGAGGAGCTGGGCCAGGTGGGTGGCGGCCTCGGGTGTGGCGGCCAGGGGCGTCTCGGCCAATCGCAGATGAGCCAGCCGGGGGCAGGCGGCCAACGGGGCCAGGGCAGAGGCGTGGCTTATGGCTGGAAGGGGTGGAGTCAAGGAGGACATGCCCACCTTCCTGACCACACCCAATGACCACACCCCTCCCACCCTCATGTCTCCGATACTCTCCCTTCAGACCACGCCCTCCCCCAGCCCCTCTATTGGTCCCATTAAGCTCCTCCCCTACACACCTAGCCCAACCCCCTCCCACCCAAACAAGCCCCTCCCTGCTCAGCCCCGCCCCATTAAGCCCCTCCCACAGGCCCCACCCCACTCTTCTGCCCCACCCACCCCATCAGCCCCTGCCCCATTAAACCCCCCCCGACCACAGCCCCACCCTGGCCCTAGCCCCACCCACTAGCCCTTAAGCCCCTCCCTCCCACACCAAGCCCCACCCCCCCGGATACGGTTGCCATCGAGACACAGCTCTTCCAGGCGGGGGAGGGGTGGGAGCCCCCGCAGGGTCGTGACCTTGTTGTGCGACACGTCCAGCACCTGTGCGGGGAGGGGCGGATGACCCAAACGCCTGCGTCCTCTCTCCGGGACCCCCGGGCCCCCCCCGATGCCGGGGTCCCCCCCATTCTCCTCACCCCCCCCCCCCCAACATGTGGGTCCCCCCCATTCTCCTCCCCCCACCGCCCTTTCCCGGGTCCCCCCCCGACATGTGGGTCCCCCCCCCCGACGCCGGGGTCCCACCTGCAGGCGCCTCAGCCCCCCCAGGGCAGGGGGGAGCCCCCCCAGGCTGTTCCCGGCCAGGTCGAGGTGGGTCACCAGCACCATGTGCTCCAGCAGCGGCAGCGAGGTCAGCGCCTGGGGGCGGGGCCGGACTGAGAGGGGGCGGGGCCTCCACGTGGCCACTCCCCTTTAGCTCGAGACCCTCCCACCCACCTCGAGACTCCCTCCCCCTGCACCCCGCCCCTTTCAGCCCCTCGTCCTTTAGACACGCCCACTCTAAAACCCCTCCCGCTCCGCCCGCTGTAGCCCCGCCCCTCAGGCCCCGCCTCTTTAGCCCCACCCACTTTAAGACCCCACCTCCTCACTCCTGTTAAGCCCCTTTAAGCCACACCCCCATGCACCCCCACCCCAATCTCCTCCCACTCCGCCCCTAGCCCCGCCCTCCCAGGCCACGCCCCCTTTAGGACTCCACCCTCCCCCTTTCAGCCCCTTCCTCTCAAGCCCCGCCCCCTCAGGCCCCGCCCCTACCTTCCCGGGGAGGCGGAGCCTCAGGGCGCCATCAGGCCCCGCCCCCATCCGCAGCACCCCAACAGCCACCTCCGCCCGCGAGGCCACGTCGGCCACGAAGCCGCTCCGCAGGGGGTCCGCCTCCTGGGGGGCGGGGTGGGGCCACGTCAGGCCGCGCCCCTCCCCTTAAGCCCCGCCCCTCCCCTTAAGCCCCGCCCACCTGGAGGTCCCGCAGGCAGCGCCGGGTCTCGTCCTCGTGTGCCAGCGGGTCCAGGGCCGACAGCAGCAGCACCAGCGTCAGCAGGCAGCCTGCCCCCCCCGGGACCCCCCCGCCGGTGAGGGGGGACGCCGGCGCCGGGGTTGGGGGTGCGGGGGGGCGGGGGGTGGTGGGGGGCTCACCGCGGCTGTGGGGCTCCAGTTCCAGCAGCTGCCGGCACGTCTCCACCTGGGCCTCCAGCACCGGCGCCTCGGCCACGCCCACTTCTGGCCTGGGGGCGGGGCTTAGTCAAGGGGCGGGGTCTGACCCGGGGGCGTGGCTCAGCCCCCCGGGGGACTGAGGGCGGTTTGGCGCCCGTGGGGGTGGGGCTTAACCAAGTGGGCGTGGCCGCTTGGCTGGGGGGCGGAGCCTGCTGGTGGAATGGGGCGTGGCCAGCGGGAGGTCTTAAAGGGGCAGCGCCTCATGGCAAGCGCAAAGGGAGCAGGGCTCAGCGCCAGACCAAGGGGAGGGTGGGGCTGAGGGGAAGGGGCGGGGCTTAAGGAAGTGGGGGCGGGGCTTACCAGAAGAGCTCCCGGGCTACGATTGGCTCCTGCCACCACGCCTCGCTCTCATCTATGAGGAAAGGGCGTGGTTGGGGAAGGGCGGGGCTTGAAGCGGCGCGGCTCACGGGGCGGGGGGAAGGGGGCGTGGCTTCCTACCTGGGAGGAGCGTCACCTCGCAGTGGGCGGGGTCAGGCTCCCAGGTGACCCGGAAGTGGAGGCGGGACCGGGAGGAGGGCGGAGCCCGGTCGGGCGGGAGGTCGCAGAGCTGCCGCTCCCGTCAAGGAGCCCACACGTTCGGGAGAGGGGACCCCAGCGCCCGGGGGGGCTCCCCGCCCCCCAACCCACCCCCGCCCCCCTCCGCGGGACCCAGGCGTCCGGGTGGATACCCAGGTGTGGCTGGGGCGTGGCCGCCCTTCCCCCGAGCGCCACGCCCCTTCCAGGGGAAAGCCGTCCACTGTCGCCATCAGCGCCGAGCTCCCCGCCCCCACCTGCGGGAACCGGGCGTCCGGGGTAAGGGGGGACCCGGGCGTTCGGGGGGTCCCAGGCGTCTGGGGGGGCACCCAGGGGTTCGGGCTCACCATGACGGGGCGGGAGAAGGTCACCGCCAGCGTCGCGTCCTCCCGGTTGACGTAGAGGCAAAGAATCCTCGGCGGGGGGGAGGCTGTGGGGGGGACCCAGGCGTTCAGGAGGGCGCCAGGCATCCGGGGGGGACACCCAGGTATCCGAGGGGGACACCCAGGCATCTGGGGGGCCCCCCCAGGCGTACCGCGGGAGAGGATGCAGCGCAGGTAGACCCAGGCGCTCTGGTCGTTGGGGTCGGTGAAGACGGCGTTCTGCACCAGCTCCAGCTCTGTGGGGGGGTGGGAAAGGGGGGACGGAGGCGTTTGGGGGGATCCCGGGGGTTTTTGGGGCTGGGGGGGCGGGGGGACGGGACTCACCCGTCTGGAGGCGGTGGGGGGGCAGCGCCCCTCCCTCGCCCCCGGCGGACCCCGGCGTCCGGAGCGGGCGCCAGCAGCCGGCCCCGGTGGTGCCAGGCGGAGAAGTTGGAGAAGTCGCGGCTGAGCAGGGCCCCGGCAAAGGCCAGCTCGGCCTCGGGGTCCTCCTCCGCCGCCAGCGCCCGACGGTGCTCCCAGGCGTGGACTGGGGGACACCAGTAAGGACCAGCGGGCACGGGTGCCCCCCCAGAGCCCCTTTGCCCCATTCCAGTAACTCCCAGTACAAACCAGTAACCCTTACCTCCCCGAAACCCACTCCCAATATGGCCTAAGACCCCCCAGACTCTCTTCCGCCAGCTCCCAGTATAAACCCCCGCCCCCAGAAGTCTCTCCCATGGCTCCCAAGACCCCCTCAAGCTCTCTCCCACCAGCTCCCAGCACAAACCAGTAAGCCCAGCGGCCCTCAGGTTAGCTCTAGCTTTGAGCCACTGGGGCTCAGCACCCCCAAAACTCCCTCCCAGCACCGACCAGTCAGCCCAGAAGCTCTTAGATCCCCCCCAGCATAACCCACCACCCCCAAACCCTCCTCCCAGCGCATCCCAGCACAAACCAGTACCTCCAGGCTCCCCCCCATCCCAAACCAGTACAAACCAATGCTCGCTGGGATGCAAATTGAGGCTTTAACGCCCCCCCCGGCCCCCCGTAAGTCCCACGAACACCCCTCAAAGCCCCCCTGAAGCCCCCCCCAGCACGGCCCAGTATGCGCTCACAGTTGCGGGGGTCGGCGGCCAACAGGCGGTCGCAGAGGGCGCGCTCGGCGGGGGCCGGGGGGGGCACGGGGGCGCGGCGCAGGACCCAGCCCCGGTGGTGCCAGGCCCCGTAGGACTTGGGGTTCACCCCCAGGCACCCTCCCACGAAGGCCAGCTCCCCCGGCACCCTGCGGTGACCCCAGTGACCGCCCAGTAAAGCCCAGTTCCGCCCAGTGTTCCCCCCCCGGCACCACCCACCAACCTCCCAGTGCCCGTAAACCCTGTCCCAGGGCCCCCCAGTGCCCACAAATCCCTTCCAGTAACCTCCCGGTGCTCCCCAGTACGCACAAATCCTCTCCTGGTGCATTCCGGTGCCTCCCAGTTCTCCTAAATCCCTTCCTAAGGATATCCCAGTGCCCCCCAGCACCCACAAATCCGCTCCCAGTACGTCCCAGTTCTCCCCCGTGTCCACAGATCCTCTCCCAGAAACCTTCCCCTGCCCCCCGTTGCCCATAAATCTATTCCCAGTAACTCCCAGCTCATCCCAGTGGCCCCTCGTCCCCACAGATCCCCTCCCGGTCCCCCCCAACAGCCTCCAGTGCCCCCCGATCCCCTCCCAGTGCTCCCAGTCCGGACCAGTCGGCAGGGTCAGGGGGCAGGGCGCAGCGCCGCAGGTTCCAGCAGGTTCCCACGTCGGGGTTGGCCGCCAGGACAGTGCCCGTCAGCGCCAGCGCCTCCGCGTCCAGCTCGCCCCGCTCCCGCTGGGGGCAGAGGTCAAGGGGCAGGGGTCACCGCAGGGGCAGGGGGCGGTCTGGGGCGTCGAGGGTCACCAACACCCACAGGGCCGTGCCCCAGGGGCCACGTGTCCCACCCAGGGGCGGGGCAGAGGTCAGGGGCAGCCGGGGTCAGAGGTCAGAGGTCACCTTCTCCAGCAGGGTGGCCATGGCAGAGCGGTAGAGGCGGAGCTTCTCCTCCCGCTGCCGGCGGCGGGCGGCGTCTGGGGGGCGGAGCTTCAGGCGGCCGTGCTGCAAGGCATTGTGGGGCGCTGGGGGTCACTGGGAGGGGGACTGGGAGGAATGGGGGGAAGTGGGGGGCTCTGGGAGGCACTGGGGGTAGACTGGGAAGAAGTAAGAGTCACTGGGGGGTGACTGGGAGGAACTGGGATGCACTGGAAGTTAACTGGGAAGAACTAGCTGTCACTGGAAGTTAACTGGGAAGCACTGGCCGGTGCCTGGGAGGCACTGGGGGCCTCTGGGGGTCACTGGGCGGGACTGGGAGGAACTAGGGGTCACTGGGAGAGCACTGGGAGGGACTGGCGGATGACTGGGAGGAACTGGGGGATGACTGGGAGTTACTGGGGTGGGCTGGAGGTTGACTGGGAAGAACTAGGAGTCACTGGGGGGTGACTGGGAGGAACTGGGATGCGCTGGAGGATGACGGGGAAGAACTAGCTGTCACTGGGAGTTGACTGGGAGGCACTGGGGGGGGGACTGGGAAGAACTGGGGGTCACTGCGGTGCCCCAGTGCATCATGGGGCGGTGGGGGTCCATCCGGGGGGCGCTGCCCCGGGGGATTGTGGGATCGGGGGGGGCTCCCTCACCATGGCGACGGCTCGGGGGGGGTCCGGCACCTGCGGGAGAGAGCGAGAGTCAGGGACCCCGGGGGAGCCCAGCCCCCCCCCCCCCCCCCCCCCGCCCCGTTAAAGGCCCAACGGGAACAGACCGGAGACTGCAGGAGGGTCCGGGGCGGCGCAAGGGCTGCTGGGAAAGGGGCGGGGCCAGCGCCCAGGGGCATGCTGGGACGCAAAGAGGCATCGCCTCAGCGCCCCCTATCCCCCTCCCACCCTACGGCGGCCGGCGGGGGCCAAACCGCGCGGCGTTTCCGCTCTCCCGCGCGGTGCACCCTGGGAAAGCGGCGCGTCTCCTCCGCCATGGGGGTGCGGCGGGGGGTCGTCCGGAGCGAGGCCGGGCCGGGGCCGCGGTTGGAGCCCGACACCGCCGGGTATTTCCGACGGGCCCTGGAGACGCTGCAGGAGGGGCTGAGCCCGGAGGAGCTTGGTGAGGGGCGGGCCGGGGCCGGGGAGGGCGCCGGCGGCGTTCGGAGGGACCCTGAGGGGGCTCGGCGGGATCTTGAGGGGGGTTGGGGCTCCCTGAGGCGTTTTTAGGGTCCGAGAACAGATTTGGGGGGGTCCTGAGGGGTTTGGGAGGACCGTGAGGGGGTTTCGGGGTCTGTGAGCAGATTTGGGGGCTCCCTAAGGGGGTTTGGGGCTCCGTGAGAGGTTTTGGGGGTCTGTGAACACATATTGTAGGAGCGGGGGGGGGGGTTGGGGCTTCCTAAGGGGTTTTTCGGGTCTGGGGGGGGTGGGGTGGGGCTCTCTGAGGGTGTTTTTTTGGGGTCTGTGGGGGGGTTTCGGGCTCCCGGAGGGTGTTTTTTGGGGTCTGTGAGGGGGACTGGGGCTCCCTGAGGGGAGTTTTGGGGTCTGTGGGGGGGTTTCGGGCTCCCGGAGGGTGTTTTTTGGGGTCTGTGAGGGGGACTGGGGCTCTCTAAGGGGAGTTTTGGGGTCTGTGAGGTGGTTTGGGGCTTCCTAAGGGGTTTTTTTTGGGGTCTGTGAGGGGGACTGAGGCTCCCTGAGGGGTGTTTTGGTGTCTGGGGGGGGGGGGTTCGGGCTCCCTGAAGGTGTTTTTTGGGGTCTGCGAGTGTGACTGGGGCTCCCTGAGGGCTTTTTTTTGGGTCTGTGAGGTGGATTGGGGCTCCCTGAGAGGCATTTTGGGGTCTGCGGACAGGTGTGGAAAAACCATGAGGAGCTTTAGGGGGTGCTTGGCGTTGTTGCGTGGTTCTACCCCTGTTGCGTGTAGAGCTTTTGGACTAAAAACTGTATTTTGAAGCATTTGGTTTTCTCACGGGTATTTGTGCGTTTTGTAGGTATTTTATGAATTCTTTCTGTTTTTTGCTCTCTCGCAGCCCTGTTTGCCCCCAACGTGCTGACAGAGGCAGTGGCGGCGGGGCCGGGGGTGGCCCTGGACCCGGGGGGGTCGCGGGTGCTGCAGGCGCTGCTGCCCCACGCCCCCCTGGGGACGCTGGGTCAGGTGTTGCCCACCTTGGTGGTGGGGGGCCTGGGGGGGCCAGCGGGGCACCCACTGGGGGCCCGGGTGCTGGAGGCCGCCTTGGGACGGGTGCTGCCTGCCCTGGGGGAGGCCGTGGGGCAGGCAGAGGAAGCCGTGGGGCAGGCGGAAGAAGCCGTGGGGCAGCTGGCAGCAGCAGTGAGGGACGACCTGGTGGCCTTTGCCCGGCACCCGGCCGGCAGCTTCGTGGTGCGGGCGCTGCTGCGGGTGCTGGGGGGTGTCCCGGGGGCAGGTGAGGCGATTGGGGAGGCGGGGGGGGCGATTGTGGGGGGTCTGGGGCAGGTTTTGGGGGTCTGGGGGGCACCTGGGGGCTCTCCAGGGGCATTTGGGGGGGTCTGGGGCAGGTTTTGGGGGTCTGGGGGGCACCTGGGGGCTCTCCAGGGGCATTTGGGGGGGTCTGGGGCAGGTTTTGGGGGTCTGGGGGGCACCTGGGGGCTCTCCAGGGGCATTTGGGGGGGTCTGGGGCAGGTTTTGGGGGTCTGGGGGGCAGCAGAGGAGGCTGGGGGGCACGTGGGGGCTCTCCAGGGGCGTTTGGGGGGGTCTTCGGAGGGTGGCCGGTTGGGGGGTGCGTTTGCCCCTGCCTTCCTCCCTCATGTCTGCTGTTCTACCCCCCAGGAGTCCCTCAGCTGCCCCCCGGAGGGGCGGAGCCAAAGGCCAAGGGGGCGGAGCTGAGGCTCAAGGGGGCGGAGCCAGCGGCAGAGGGGGCGGAGCTTCCCCCCTCCTTCCCGCCCCTCCTGGGGCAATTAGCGGAGGCCTTCGAGGAGCATCTGCCCTGTAAGTGCCCCGGGGAGGGGGGCCAAACCCCCCACAACTGCCCCTGGGGGGGTGTGCCCCTTTTCTGCCCCATAACTGCCCCCTCTTTTTGCCCCCAGCCCCCTAAATCCCTTCTGCCCCCCCCAGTTGCCCCCCTGGACCACTAATTGCCCCCCTGCCCCCCCCAGCACTGCTGTCCCCGGCCGGTGCCAGCCTCTGCCTGCAGGTGGCGCTGGAGGTGCTGCACCGCAGCCAATCGCCCGCCTGCTCCCGCCTCTGCGATGCTCTCATTGGCCAGCTGGCCCCGCCCAGCCCTGCCCCTGCTGAGAGGTGAGTGCTCATTGGGCCCTGTGAGGGCGTGGGGTGGGGATTGGGCCGTGGGGGTGCTGATTGGCCAGCTGGCTCTGCGTGTGCTCCTGCATGGGCCGAGAGGCATTTGGGGCTGGTTTCTGTTTGGCTGGGGGTTCTGATTGGCTGGCTGGTCATCACTCTCCTCCCCATTGGCCAGTGTTCCCTGGGGCCAGTTTTGGATTGGCTGGTGATTTGGCTACCCTTTCCTGATTGGCTAGTTGATCTTGAGGCTGCTTTCCAATGGTTGGGGGGTTGCTGGGCTGTTTCCTGATTGGCTGGCAGGTCTCAGGTGCTGTTTGGTGATTGGCTGGTGAGATTTTGGCCTGATCCCTATTGGTACCTGTTTTCTAAAGGCAGGTGCTGGTTGGCTAGCCAGTCCCCAGGCTCCCCCGCATTGGCTGCCGGCTTCTTGAGGCTTGCTCCTGGTTGGCTAGGGCTCCCAAACCCCTTTCGCTGATTGGCCAGTCATCCACCAGGCCCTTTCCCATTGGTTAGCGCTGTAGTGACGCTGGGCACTGATTGGCCAGATTGTCCTGCGGATGCTTCCCATTGCTTGGGGGGGGAACCTGGGCCTGGCTCTTCATTGGCTGGGGGTCCCGGCTGCCCTTTTCTGATTGGCTGCCCCCAGCGCCCTGGTGGGGGGCCTGCAGGACCCCGAGCGCAGTCGGCTGCTGGAGGCGGCCATGGCGGTGGCCGGGTCCCAGTGCCTGCAGGACCTCTTCCAGCAGCAGCTGAAGGGCCGCCTGCAGGGCGTGGCCGCCCACCGGGTGGCCAATCACGGGCTGCAGCGCCTGCTGGACCACGCCCCTGCTGATGTGGTAGGCGGGGCTTAACGGGGTGCAGCTTGAAGGGGCGGGGATGGAGGGAGGGGGCCCGGGGGGGCAGAGCTTGGGAAGAGGGGGGTGATGGCGGCGGGGCTTAAAGGGGCGGGGCCTGTAGAGTGAAGGTGGACGCTATTGGGTGGGGTGTTGGGGTGGAGCTTGATAGGGAGGGGAGTATTTGTGGGTGGGGCTATGGGGCACTGTTCCTTGGGGGTGGGGCCGATGGCACAGAGGTGAAGGCTAATGGGTGGGGTGGGGCTTACAGGGCAGATCCTATTGGCTGGGGGCTTGAGGGCGGGGCTCACGCAGAAGGACCTGGGGAGGGTGGGGCTTGTGGATGGGGGCGGGGCCTTGCAGCGGGGTGGGTGGGGCCAGTGGGGTGGGCGGGGCTGATGCTGTCTCCGCCCCGTCCAGGTGGGGGAGGTGCTGTCGGAGCTGGGCCCCGCCCTGGCGCAGCCCTTGGCCCGGGGCCACCCCGGGGTGCTGACGGCCCTGCTGGGGGCCTGCCGGCGCCACCCCCGGCCTCCAGCAGGAGGCGCTGCGCTGCCTCTTCCAGGTAGGCCACGCCCCTCTGCGTGCCAGGCTCCGCCCCCTTCTAAGCCCCGCTCTCGGCGCTGCTGCCCACAGAGAACCCGTAGCGGTACCCTGTGCCTTTAAATAAGCCCTTCCCCCTCCCAGCCACGCCCCTTTCCGCGTTAGCCCCACCCTAAACACCCGGGAAGTGTTCTTATTGCCCCCGTGCGGTCACTACTAATTGCTGGACGAGCCCCGCCCCCTCAGGCAGGCCACACCCCTTGGACCCAGCCACACCTCCACAAAGCTCCACCCACTTCCACAATGCAGGCTCTCTATTGGCTGGAACTAGGGGCGGGCCCACTTTAGACCCCCTTGCCTGTTTAAGGTGGTGTTGCCGCTTTAAGAAGCACACGTGTCTTTAAGGTGACCCCGCCTCCTTCCAGGAAGCCCCACCCACCTCAAAGCCCTGCTCACTCCCCTGCCCTCCCCTTGGTCCTAGTGCCCCTCCTCCGGGAGGGGCTCTTTACCCCACTTAACCCCGGCCCCGCCCCTCAGAGGCCCCTTCCCAAGCCCCGCCCTGCTCTCCGTTCTCCTCCAATAGGCTTTCGGCTGCTGGGAGCCGCAGGAGCGACGCTGGGCCTGCGTGGGGCTCCTGGCTGGGCTCCGCCCCTTCGGGGGCGGGGACAAGGATGCAGAGGGGCGGAGCCAGAGGTGAGTGTCAGGCACAGGGTGGGAGTGGGTGGGGCTGCCTCATCCCCCTGTTCTCCCCCCCCAGTCCCCCCGTTTGCCCCCTGATTCCCTCTCTTGCCCCCTGCCTCCCCCAGTTTGTCCCCCGGCCCCCTCATTTGCCCCAGTCTCTTCTAACTTGCCCCTTGCCTGATCGCCACGCCTTTATCTGCTCTCCCAACTGCCTGTTTCTTCTCTTAAACCCACTATTTTACCCCGACGCACAATTATTTGCCCCCCTCGTCCTCTGAATTTGCCCCCCAGCCCCTCCTTGTTATCTCTTGAGACTTCCTGGGGACATTCGGACTCTCATGTCCTGCCGATTGCCCCAGCCCCTTTAATTACCTCCCATTTATCTGCCAAAGGCGCTACCTACTCCTCCCAGACACCCTTTTTGTCTCTATGTCTGCCCTAAACCCCCCATGGGGCTTTTGGGGACCCCTGATGCTCCCAATTGCCCCCACCCCTTAATTTTTCTCTCCCCCGCAGCCCTCGCTA